>NC_090750.1:35637204-35652204 GCF_036898095.1 Palaemon carinicauda | reverse complement strand
CACACACACATACACACACACACACACACACATATATATATATATATATATATATATATATATATATATATATATATATATATGGCCCTGAGGATTGTTGTCTTCATTGGAAATAGAAATGGAACCATAATAAGACAACAGTATCAACTGAAAAAAAAAAAAAAACAATCAGCAGAGGATGGAGAACAAAGCCACTCCAAGGGAATACACAGAATGAAGGACCATCGCAGATTTAATCATTTATATCTGGGGGATGGAAGAGCCTTCTAGAGTGAACTGCACAGGACATTCAGTGAAGACCTGGAGGACCCCGTAAGTGCTGATCTTTCAGTCTTCAGGAATCACAATGGATATTTTTTTTTTATTATTCAATGTAATTTTTAAAGAAATCTCTTAGTAGATTTCTCAATTTCATCACAGATATTAAGTATTCAAATTTAAATCAAAATTTTGCTACCCTTCTTAATAAAGTATTTTTTTAATTGTTCACTTCCTAATAAATGACAAGAATCAATACATAGCAACAACGTATGGCAGGTTTTAGGCAATCAATGGAGAAAAAGTCTTCTTTAACACAAATGATAATTAAAGAAAGCCTTCGGTGTGTGATGGATCGCTAGGAAAGGGCCCATATAAGGTGGTGTCAGCAGTGCCTTGCTAGTGTTGTTGCACAGGAAGACCTGTGCTGTAAGATATAAATCTTTCAGTATGTGTTGCTTTGCTGATTGCTTGTAAGTCTGGCGGCATGGAGTAAATCTTCCCATAACTTGATGTAGGTGCTGGAGATTGTTGGAAGAGGTTACAGACAGTAAATATTCGGCAGGGACGACCAATAGCTTGCCGTACATCCATTTCAACAAATGAATCATCCAGGGCATCCTTAGGAGTGGTCCTTAATCCCAGGAAAACGCAGGGAGGCTGAGTAAATCAGTTGGAGTCCTTGCAGCTGGATTTCAAAGCTGATTTGAGGGTAGAATGAAAACATTAAACCATTCCGTTGGCTGCATGGTTGTTGGCTGTTGTCTGATGTAGGATGATGCCCACGAGATTCGCTAATGATGTTCACAATTGATAGGTAAAGTGGTACTCCTCTCAGAAGTAATATGCTCAGGGATGACAAATCTCCTTATCCACCCTGAGAGTAAGGCCTATGTACATGAGGCAGATGTTGCTACTTGCATGGAAATGGCTTCAGGCTAATGAGTGGGACAGTCAAAGACGGTAACCAGGGAACTATGTCCTTTTGATATGGGTAGGGGACCTACTACGTTGACATGAATGTGGGCAAAACGATGTTGAAGTTAAGGAAAGGCACCAACTCCTAAATCCTTATGTCGATGTACTTTTGAAGCCCTTAGTATTCATATCAATACCGTGCCAAATGAACTTCGTCTTACGTAGCTATGCAGGCAATGAATGAAATCAAGCACCTGTTGGTGCATGGGAGCAGGTGTCCATGGTCGTGATCTACCAGTGCTGATATCATGGAGGAGAGTGGTACTGGAGCCATCGAAGGTGACATCTTCCCAACGGAGGAATTGGAACGATGTCCTATATGCATAGTACTCTGGATCTTTTCATTAGGCTTCTGAAAAGGCGTTGTAATCCAATGCCAGGTGAATGGTGGCCAATGTGTTTTTTTGACAGGGCATCGGCAACGGAATTAATTTGCCCAGGAATGTGTTGAAGTGGGCAGTTGTTTTTAGCCAGGGTAGAGAGATATTGGTGTTGACGGATGGTCCAGGCTTCAGACTGTCAAGCAAATGCATGCACAAAAGTCATGTGGTCCTTGTGAATGATGAAGGGTGTATCTCCTAAAAAGTGGCGAAAATTACGGACAGCAGAAATTCACGGTCAAAGATAGAGTAGCTGGATTCCACCTTAGACAGTTTTCTACTGAAGAAGGTCAATGAGCAGGGTGAGCCATTAACCATCTGCTCGAGTACAGCAAAATAGCGACGTCACTGGCATCAATGGAAAGGAAAGGAGCATGTGTAACTTTAAGCATGAGAGCATCAGCGGTTCATAGGGCCTTCTTTGCATTGTAGGAGGCCGCTTTTTGAAGGGGGCAGCACATCAGGTCCTTTGGCTTAGCCTTGAGGGAGGCGAAGAGGGGGCAAGAGTGGATGGGAAGGCTGCAGTAACCGATGATATAAGTTTATCATGCTCAAGAATTCTTGCAGTTCTTTGATAGTCGAGGGCATTGGGTTAGTTCTGATCGTTTGCTACCTTTTCAGGGAGGGGGTGGATTCTTTCAGGAATGATGCAGTGCCCCAAGAACAATAATTCGTTGGCGCCAAAAGTACACTTATCATATTGGACTACAAGGGCGTTCTGTTGTAGGTGGTCAAGAATGATTCATAGGTGATGGAGATATTTCTCTTTGAAAGAAGAGAACACAAGTATGTCATCAACGTAACATACACAGAAGGGGAGTTCCCCTAGATGCCATCCATGAGGTGTTGAAAAGTGTACCCAGCATTAAGAGGGCCAAAACTGGAGTAACTGAAGGTGCATGGAGGGAAGGCTTTATGGGCACTTGATAATACCTTTTCAAGAGGTCGAGAATGGAGAAAACCTTTGCTTTGTGCAAGTAGGAAGTAACTTTTGCGATTCTTGGGAGGGGGTAGTTATTCAGTTCTGTGTGCATGTTGTCTGAACATGCCTGTAATCCTCATAAGAGCGCATGGAATCATCCCTCTTCAGTACGATGTGTACTGGAGGCGACCATTGGCTTGAGGTCTTTGGCAAAGGACCTTTTCTTCCATTTCTGTTAACGTTTGTTTAGCACCTGCCAAACAATCAAGGGCCGGAATCTAGTGAACATGTGGGGACCATCATCTGGATATGGTGATAAATACCATGCTTGGGAGGAACCATGGGCATTTGGCGAAGTTAAGGAGGGAAGACTTCTGGGTACGATGTGAGGAGGTTGGCATAGGCATATGTGGGTGTGCAGATGTGGTGTGCAGGGTCAGAGGAGCCTAGTTGAGGATGCATTGAAGAGTATGAGTCTGCATTGACTAATTGTCGATGCCCCACATCAATCAAAATAGTGGCAATGTCACGTCAGTAACAAGGAATATCCAATGGTATTTGGCCTCTCCCAAACGATAGTGTGAGGGCCTTATACCCGTGGTTGGAGCTACCCGGTGGACGTCGCCAGGCTAAGAATGACTATATCATGTCCTGGAGAGTCAGTTTGGTAAAGGGAATGTCAAGCATCAGTGTCTACCAAAAACCGCTCACCCGTACCAGCATCATATAAAAAGAAAAGATAGTGATAGGGAAGGCCACGGTCACAAGCGATGACCTATTTAAACATTTGTGGCAACTGACAATTGTCCAAACATTTCTTGGCAGCAACCCCAAATCTGGAGTGGTAGTAGCAGAACTGCTGGTGATGGGCATCGGTAAGTGGCTGGAGAGGTCTTTGGTGGGGTGGTGAGTGAGGGGAGGCATATATGGGTGGCGGGTGACTTGTCACCGTTCCAGCATGTTGCGTTGGGAGATTGTGTCTTATCACATTCAAGTCAGCTTCGGTCAGTACTGAGTAGTTGTTCTTTTAGTCAGGAGTGGAGGCGTTGATATAGGTCTTGCAGGTGATAAAATGGCTGGCCATAAGGGTGGCGACTTTGGTCATCAGGTCCTTCATGAGCAAGGTACTCACATTGGGGATGGTGGCATGTACAGATTCAAGTATGTGTCATACCCAAAGGGGCTAAAGTAGGTTCCACTACCGAGGTGAGCTGTCTGCGGCAGGTCCCAAATGAACAATACTCGTCAATTCCCTGAGAATGAGTGAGGCCTTTTGGTACCCTAACAGTTGTTGAGAGAGCTCAAAATGCTTGGCTATATGGGTGGCTGGCGATGGTGAGTACGGCTCCAGGAGTTATTTCTTTAGGCTGTCATATGCTATGGGGGTATCCCCTTGGTCGCAAAGACAGTCGAAGATCTCTTGGAAAGTGTCCTTAGGGATTGCTGCAGGGACATAGTCTGCTTTGCTGCTTGAGCAAGTCATGGATTTTAATGTAAAACTGAAATTCGGCTCACTGGAGCCAAGCGAACGGTTCGCTGTTGGCTAAGGGCAGCAGTTTCAATGATGCAGCATGGGCTGTAGAATCAGGATCGGAAGGCGGCATTGTAATGGTAGGGTGGAAAATTAATTGTTGAGCAGCTAATAACTCTGGGTATCACCTATGTGGAAGTGATTATTAGGCACTAACAGGGAGGCGAGGTGAATACAAGTAAAGTTTATTCGACAGATAACGAGTTTATATACAAGGAGTTACTAGCAAGAATGTCACAGAAATTCAAACAAAAACAAGCGATGGCAAGCTTTAACAAGCTGTCCTATTATCAATGTGGGAGAGAGCAAGAAATGAAAAAAGCAGTAGCAATACATTGTATGAGCGTGTATGAAACACGTGGTACAGAGCTATGGAAAGATTAATGATTGGAATAACATTGCGCGAAAGAAAAAGAGGAACATGGTATAAGAGCAAAGTAAAGTAGAGGATATCTTAACAACATGGAAAAAAAAGAAATAGGCATTGGCAGGACATACAATGAGCATATTATATAATAGAGGGATATTAAGAATAACAGAATGGGTCCGTAAATATTGCAAAAGAAGCAGGGGAAGGAAGAGAAGTTGATGGATTGGCGAGGTAAGAATATTTGCGGGGATAGAATGGTACAGTACGATCATAAAAAGGCGCGAGTGGCAGGACGTGTTTGAGGCCTTTGACCTGCAGGGGACTAGTTACGGCTGATGCTGATGATAATAATAGAATGATATACTTATATATAGAGAGTATATATGTAAATGCAGATATATATATATATATATATTATATATATAAATGTGTGTATATATGTATATATAAATATACATATATGTATGTATACAGTATATATATACATATATATATATAATGTGTGTGTGTGCGTGTATACATACAGTATGTATATATACATAAATACATATATATATATGTATTCATATGCATATAAATGTAAATATATATATATATATATATATATAAATGGTGGAAATGGTTATGCATATCTAGTCCAAAATTGTAAACCATTCTCCACTTCTCTATCTCTCATCAGCGTGAAAAGTATATGATTTACTCTCTCTCTCTCTCTCTCTCTCTCTCTCTCTCTCTCTCTCTCTCTATAATATCTATCAGCATCATTATCATTATCAGTCGGAACTAGTCCACTTCAGGAAAAACGCCTTAGGCATGTCCTTCCACTGGCGTCTATTTATGGTCTTTCTATAATAATTTTCTTAGCTCGCCAGTCCATCGTTTTCTCCTCCTTCCCTTGCTGCGTTTGTAGTCTCTAGGAAACCATCTTGTTATTCTCAATGTCCTGTTATCTGTTATTCTAATTATACGCTCATGAACATGTCCATTCGTTTTTTTTACTTTGTACATGTTGTTAGAATATCCTATACTTTAGTTTGCTTTTTGTATTCGTGTTGCTGTTTTGTAACTAGAAATTCAAAACTTGTCTTTTTTGAGAAAGTGGTATTTCACATTTCATGATCTCATTTTGTTTACCAAAAGCTCTCCATCGCCTTGATTACCCTTCTTTTCAATTTTGGGTCTCATGTCCTTTGGAAACACTTACTGTCTGTCGTAAGTAAGGATATTCATTAACATCTCTTAGAGCGTTTGTCTTTAATCCTTATTTGTTGTTTCTCTGAATTTTATTGTACATTATATTAGTTTTACTCATATCTATTTTCAGTCCGACATTTCTGCTTTCTCTATTCAAATCTTTTATCATCTTTAGCGATTCCCCCCATTATTCACTAAATAGAACTATTATCAGCACATCTTAAGTTGTTAAGGTATTCACCATTTGTTAATTCCCACATTTTCCTAATCTAAATTCTTAAAAACTTCTATTAGGGATACTGAGAATAATTTAGGAGAGATGGTCTCCCCGTCTAACTCCTTTCTCAATGGGAATTTTCTCACTGTCTTTATGTAGTTTTAGTATCGCTGTACTTCATGTAGATGATATGTTCAAGCTTTCTATCACATGCTCCATTTTTTTACTTACCTTTGAAAGGCTTCCAATATTACTGAAGGTCTGATAGAATAAAAATCTTTCTCAATGGTCTATATATGCCATACATAATGGTTTGTCGTGGATATTATCAGTTGTTAAATACCCATTTCTAATGCTTGCCTCCTCCTTCGAGTAATTAAATTTTTAGCCGTCTATTCTATTCTATTCTGTTTTATTTGGTTAATAAGGACTTTGTAAATATTTTACATATCACTGAGAGTAAAGTTAGTGGGGGTAACTTTTCAGGGCTTTTATATCTCCCTTTTAGTGAACCAATATGATTATAAAGTTTTTCCAAGCTATAGGCATAGAGCATTCTTGCAGACATATTGAGTAAATGTTCAGCGAGTTCTTCTACTATGAAATCTCCTCATCTATTAGGTCATTCTTCTCTAGCTGCTTTTGCTTCTTTTCAAGCCTTTTAATACTTTCATTACTCCTCCCGCTGTTACTTTTGGTACCGATTCAGGTGTTTCATTATTTCTATTGGCAAAATTATTTCTTATTATTATTAAATGCTAAGCTACAACCCTACTTGGAAAAGCAGGATGCTATAAGCCCAGCGGCTCCAACAGGGAAAATAGCCCAGTGAAGAAATGAAATAAAGAAAAATAAAATATTTTAAGTATAGTAACAACATTAAAATAAATATTTCCTATAACAACTATAAAAACTTTAATAAAACAAGAGGAAGAGAAACTAGATAGAAGTGTGCCCGAGTGTACCCCTCAAGCAAGAGAACTCTAACCCAAGACAGTGGAACACCATGGTACAGAGGTTATGGCACTACCCAAGACTAGAGAACAACAGTTTGATTTTGGAGTGTCCTTCTCCTAGAAGAGCTGCTTACCATAGCTGAAAAGTCTCTTCTACCCTTACCAAGAGTAAAATGAGCCACTGAACAATTACAGTGAAGTAGTTAACCCCTTGGGTGAAGAAGAATTGTTTGGCAATCTCAGTGTTGTCAGGTGTAATGAGGACAGAGGAGAATCTGTAAAGAATATGCCAGACTATTCGATGTCTGTGTAGGCAAAATATTTCAAAAATTTTTATAATAAATAATTCCAAGTCTTCCTTTCATCAGGTTAATGCTTATTCTTCTTTAGCGTCTCTTCCATTTTGATCTGATTTTCATAGGAGAGCGGTAAGTTTTCCCCAATCAATGTAAAGGATGCTCTCTCTCTCTCTCTCTCGTCTCTCTCTCTCTCTCGTCTCCTCTCTCTCTCTCTCCTCTCTCTCTCTCTTCGCTCTCTCTCCTCTTATTATGCAAAACTATGGAAAACCCCCTCCAGCTCATCTTGTCAAATGTTAAAAAAAACAATAATCTTTTCCCTCTCTTATTTATCAGCGAGGAAAAATCGCAAAATCTCTCTCTCTCAATCTCTCTCTCTCTCTCTCTCTCTCTCTCTCTCTCTCTCTTTCTTAGAATTTTTCTTTTGATTTATGTTAAGAATCATTTCCTTTTCTTCTCCTCTCTCATCATAAAAACTTACAATCTCTCTCTCTCTCTCTCATCTCTCTCTCTCTCCACCTCTCATCTCTCTCTCTCTCTTCTCTCTCTCTCTCTCTCTCTTAGCTTTTTTCTTTTGATATATGTTAAGAATCATTCCTTTAATTCTCCTCTCCTCTTCATAAAAAGTACAAAAAAATGTCCTCTCTCTCTCTCCTCATCTCTCTCTCTCTCTCTCTCTCTCCTCTCTCTCTCTTCTCATCTCTCTCTCTCTCTCTCTCTCTCTCATAGGCTTATGATAATTACCTTGTTGCTTGGACTGATACCTGAACATGCTAAAAAAATCTCGTCTTACACATTTGTATCCTTTCCGCGCAAAGAAAGCTCTTTAATTATTGTCGTCATATATCTTCAAAGGTAACAAGGAACAATTTACTGACAAAAGAGCTCCTACTGGAGTTCATTATACTCAGGTAAGGGTGATATTGTAAACGGATCGTGGGGGTATACATCTAGGGTCTGCCGTTTCCATGGAACCCTTTCACCGTGAATGCTTGTTCCCTTGCTCTCTCTCTCTCTCTCTCTCTCTCTCGTCTCTCTCTCTCTCTCTCTCTCTCTCTCTCTCTCTCTCTCTCTCATCTCTCTCTCTCTCTCTCTCTCTCTCTCTGTTAGAAGAAATTCTTCATTTGGCTTGATATGTTTAAGCAATATGTGGCTCCTCTATATACAATGAATCCATTGCATGAGCATTATAACTTTCTTGTGTGTGATAACCATTATCACCCTCAGCTACCTTGTCATAATACAATTTTGTCGATTTGGCTACCGCCGTTATCGTCTTAGGCCTTATTGTTACCAGTTCTAATTACATCGACTCCTTAGGGCCTGAATAAGACCATCAGTGAAGCGACCATCTTAGTACCTGGCAATTATTGGCGATGATTTCAACTTATCACTAATCAAGCCCAATGTTACTGAACTTATAACGTAGTCTACCAAAATCTGTCTTCTATCATTCTATCATGGTTACACTTCACTTTCTCCTTTTTTTATTTATTTTTTTACAGCTAGAGTGTTATGGGGTCCTTTGACTGGCTAGACAGTACTACATTGGATCCTTCTCTCTGGTTACGGTTCACTTCCCCTTTGCCTACATATACACCGAATAGTCTGGCCTATTCTTTACAGATTCTCCTCTGTCTTCATACACCTGACAACATTGAGATTACAAAACAACTCTTCTTCACTCAAGGGGTTAACCACTGCACTATAATTATTCATTGGCTACTTTCCTCATGGTTAGGCTAGAAGAGACTCTTTAGCTATGGTAAGCAGTTCTTCTAGGAGGACACTCCAAAATCAAACCATTGTTCTCTAGTCTTAAGTAGTGCCATAGCCACTGTACCATGGTGTTCCACTGTCTTGGGTTAGAGTTTTCTTGCTTGAGGGTACACTCGGGACGCAATTATACCTTATTTTTCTTCCTCTAATTTTTTTTAAAGTTTTCATAGTTTATATAGGAAATATTTGTTTAGGTGTTGTTGCTGTTCTTAAAATATTTCATTTTTCCTAGTTTCCAATCATCACTGGGCTATTTTCCCTGTGGGGCCCCTTTGGCTTATAGCATCATGCTTTTCCATTTAGGGTTGTAGCTTAGTAGGTAATAATAATAATAATAATAATAATAATAATAATAATAATAATAATAATGAGCTAATCCGGGACAATTGACTGCCAATATCATTGCCCTTTGTACGTAATAAAAAGAAATTGCATCCTGAAAATTTATTGACTTTTGAGTGTGTGGTTGGTTTCTAATGTTTTGTTTACGAAGTTTCATTCTTCTTGGCTATGCCTTTCATGTATCTTTTATTAGCTCAAAGGCATTTCCTACTCTGGAAGCTTGTTTATCCGAGGAGAGGTCAACAGCCTTTCTTCCTTGTGTTACATGGATGTATGCAGATTTTTAATAATAATGATAATAATAATAATAATAATAATAATAATAATAATAATAATAATAATAATAATGTTTCTTTCCAACAGTTTTCCTAACATCTATTTTTTAATGATAAATTTACAACACGAAAACTCTCGTTTTCTATTTTTTCCTTTTTCCAAAAGCACTTCCGATCTTTCTTATCTCCATATGCCATACGATCAAAGAGGTTGTTTGACCTTTTCTCTTTAACGAAGCGTTTTTGTTACATAAAGTATAAAATGTTCATCCAACCTATATGAAACAACCTAAACCTTTCATGCAAAGGTTGAGTGATACAGGGTTTGCTTTCATATTTGAATGAGGTTTAAAATGAGCAAAATCTCTCTTATCTGAAATACATAATCGGATTAAGATTACAAGGTTTAACCAGAATTCCATATTTACTTTTCCAGTTATACTGTAGCTTTAGAGTCGCGATGAAAATTGGACTAAGCCTCGAAATGAAAAATAAAAAGAAATAATGAAACGTGAGCATTCTAAAATTAGATTTTTGTGGTTATCTCAGTAAAATCCTTTAAAAATGTATAATTAGATAAATAGATAAACTAGAAAGAGAAATAGAGGTAAACAGTTAAACAAAAATATGATTTAATGAATAAGTTTATAATTGTTTCGTTTTGTTTTTGTATAGATGTAACTCCGAAATACCATGGAAGAAAAAAATATGTCCTCTAAAGTCAATAAATGAAATAATTATAACCACGTTCAATCGACTTACAAGCATCAATTTGAAAAATGAAATTATGCACTGAAAACCAAGGTGTAATTCATATAGGAGGTGGGAAAAGGACCCTCTGAATTTGATTCCTTACCATCATAAAAATCTCATTACAACGTTGGATATTTTGAGTGTAACAACGAGTTAATTTTGCTGTCGTCAATATTGAAGATAGAAATGGAAATATATTTTTGTTGGTAACACGTAGACCTTTATTTCCAAATAGAAAGAAAAAAGTGTATGTTAAGAGAAATTGAGAGAACTGAAACCTCTTTACTGTATGCAAAACTACAAATGCAAAGAGACACAAGAATCATTACGAATACGAATGCTAAGATACATATGAATCTTTATAAATAAAATTCCAAAAAGACGAGAATCAATACAAATACACATGCAGAGAACATAAGATGCAATACATATACACATGAAAAGGGGCAAAAGAATCAATATACATACACATGTATAGATGCATGAAACTATTCAAATACACATGCAAATAGAAAAAAAAATCAATACAAATACACATGTTTATATCCACGAGAATCAATCCAAATACACTTGCAAAAGAACACAAGAATCAATACACGAACCCTTGTAAAGAGGCACATAAATCAATAAAATTACCCTTGCATATATGCATGAGAAGCTATGAAAATTCACTCGTAAAGAGCCACAGACATCAAGGCAAATGGTGATGCAAAGATATACAGGAATCAATGCAATCACACATGAAAAGAGACACAAGAATCAACAGAAATATACTTGCATCGATACATGAAAATAAATGCAAATACACATGCATAAATGGACAGGAATCAATACAAATATACAAGCATAGATTCATAAGAATCACTGCAAATTCTCATGCATAGATGCACAAGAATCAATGCATATATACGTGCAAATCGATAGAAGAATCAATATAATAACACATACATAGACACAGAGGAAATGATTCATATGTACCGGCAAAAGAAAGAAGAAAGAATACTTGCATAATGATCATTATAAATACAAATGCAAAGAGGCACAAAAGACATTACAAATACACATGCATAGGTGTAAACTATTAAACAAAATGCACATTGCAAAGAGGCTATGAGTCAAAACAAGTACACATGCATGGAGGCACAGGAATTAATACAAATAAACATAGGACTACCTCGATGCAGAATAGTCAATATAAGTAGACATAAATAAGCATAAATATCAATGCAAATACGCAGGTTTACATGCATCATAATTAACACTAGGTAGTAGGTTGGCAAGGGCACCAGCCACCCATTGATATACTACCGCTAGAGAGTTGTTGCGTCCTTTGACTGGCCAGAGAATACTACATTGGATCCCTATCTCTGGTTATGACTCACTTTGTCTTTGCCTAAACATGCCTTGAATAGTCTTGCCTATTTTTACCACATTCTCCTATGTCATCATACACCTGGCAACACTGAGATTATTAAATAATTCTTCTTCCCTCAAGTGGTTAACCTTAACCCACTGTAATGTAATTGTTCAGTGACAACTTTCCTCTTGGTAAGGGTATAAGAGACTCTTTAGCTATCGTAGGCAGCTCTGCTAGGAGAAGGACACTCCAAAATGAAACCATTGTTCTCTGGTCTTAGGTAGTGCTATAGCCACTGTACCAAGGTCTTCCACTGTCTTGGATTAGAGTTTTCTTTCTTGACAGCACACTTGGGTATGTTGTTCTATCTTATTTTTCTTCTTCTTGTGTTTTTAAAGTTTTTATAGTTTATATATAGGATCTAATATAATGTTGTTACTTTTCTTGAAGTCTTATATTTTGATTATTTATTCTTCTGTAGTTTTTTTATTTCCTTATTTCCTTTCCTCGTTGGGCTATTTTCTCTTTTGGAGCCCTTGGGCTTATATCATCTTGCCTTTTCAACTAGGGTTATAGCCTAGCTTGTAACAATAATAATAATAAAGATCACATATATCAATGCAAATACACATGCAAAGAGGCAAGAGAACGAATGCAAATATGCATGAAGATATACAGAAGAATTAATGCAAATAGGATATACACGGAAAGAGGCACAAGAATCATTGCAAATACACATGCACAGATGCACAAGATTCAGCACAAATAAAAATGCAAAGACAGATAAGAATCAATGCAAATACATATGTATAAATGTATATCTATCCATACAAATACACATGAAAAGAGCCACAGGAATTATTACAAATATTCATACAAAGGTGCATAAGAATCAATATAACTACACATGACGAGATGTACAAGAATCAATACAAATACAAATTCAAAGAGGCATAACAGTCAATATAAGTATATTTGTATAGATGTATAATTACCAATACAAATACTCGTATATGAAGCCACAAGAATCAATACAAATATACATTCATAAGTACACAAGAATCAATACAAATACGGATGTAAAGAGGCACAAGATTCAATACAAACATCTATGTATAAATGCACAAAAATAAATTTAAATACACACGCAAAAAGGCATAAGAATCAATACAGATGCACAGTTATATACAAACAATAATCCATACAATTACTCACGTAAAGAGACACAAAAATCAATACAAATACACATGCATAGATGCAGAGGAATTATTTAAATGCGCATGCAAAGAGCCACATGAATCAATACAAATACACATGTGTAGATCCATAGGCATACATAAAAACAGAGAGTCAAAGAGGCACAAGAATCATTGCAAATGCAAACACAAAGAGATACAAGACTAATTTACAAATAGACACGCCAAGAGGCACACAAATCCATGCAAATACACATGCTTAGATGCACTAAAATCACTAACGATACAAACAGGGTTGTGGTGGCCTGGTAGTAGCGTCCGTGTCTGGTGATTGCCAGACTGGGATTCAAGTCCCCCTCAAACTCTTTAGTTCCTTTGGTCGCTGCAAGCTCATCAGCCTTGTGAGCTAAGGATGGGCGCTCGGGGGAGCCTACACATTTACCAGCTGAGTAATCAGCAGCCATTACCTGACACTCATTGGTCCTAGCTTGAGTGGAGAGGGGGCTTGGGCGTTGATCATATGTAATATGGTCATTCTCCAGGGCATTGTCCTGCTTGATAGGGCAATGTCACTGTCCCTTGCCTCTGCCATTCATGAGCGGCCTTTAAATCTTTGAATATAGATGCATAGATTCTCGAGATTCAATACAAATACATATGGAAAGGGGCACAAGAATCATTACCGATACACATACTGTACATAAATGCGCAAGATTCACTAAAACTACTCTTGAAGAGAGATATAAGAATCAGTACTAATCCCGCATAGACTCTTAAGAATCAAATACAAATACATATTTAAAGAGGCGAAAGAATAATTATAGATTCACATGCATGGATGCACAAGAATCACTAAAGATACATTTGCAAAGACGCACAAGAATCAATACACATACACGTGTATATAGACACAGCAATCAATACAAATAAACATGTATGGAGGCGCAAGCATCATTACAAATACACATGCACAGAAGCACCAGAATGAATACAAATATATATGCATAGATGCACGAGAATAAATACAAATTGCATATGCATGGAAGCGCAAGCATCAATATACACTCATACTGTAGATACACAAGAAGCAATACACATACGCATGCATGGAGGTGCAAGCATCAATGTGAACGAAAAAAAGAACCATGTTATTGCACGTATGCAGATATTCTAATACGAATTAAACTTGTTTACACAGAAAGGAGTCAGTAGAGAAAATTTTTTTAACGCGAGTACATTCACAAACTAAAAACACTTAAGAGAGAAAGTCTACAATTATTTATCCATAGAGCATTAATTCCTTATTTGTATTTGTATAGCTTGATTTCTATTACTTTATATAATATTCATTATCTTTTTTTCTTTCAAATACTCCTACGATTCCTCAATCTCCTCATCTCAATAGATTTTGAATGGAAGGATTGGAGCCTGTTTAGTTACCTTTCAGTCTTTTTCTCCTTTTAGATCTCACAAAACAACACTAATGAGATGATTGCAACAAGAGAGAATGTCCTAGTTTTTTCCTTATAAAAGATTACCATGAAATAATTCTTAGTCCCACCTGACACGAGAGCAATAACAAGAGATCACCATTCAGGGACAATTTCTCTACATCTCTCACAACTAAGAGAAGCACAAGAGCCATGCTGTCCTGCACCTCATGAGAATAAATGGGACAAATCCTCCCTAACGTAAATTAATGAGACACTGAGCCAAATACTCCCTGAACACATGATGAAGTTTCTCAGCTGCTATTGCCCCAACCCCTTTTTTAATGACACTGCCGAAAAAAGAAAAGTGATGGAAGATGGACAATAAAGCAATAGAAATAGCATGTGGGTAGCTTTTTCTCAGCTTAGTCGAATCAGTCCTACATGAAAATATTTCATAACTCAGCGAAGTTGTCTGTATGTATGTATCCATGTATATTAGTAAAAGGAAAATCTCATCTCGTCAAATACGATGTACAAGAACTTACAATAGCATCTACAAACATGGGGCGTCAAGAAAAATAAATACTAAGAGAAACAACACAGCTGACAGAAATAACAAATCAATATTTCATATTATATATGTGTGTATATATATATACATATATATATATATATATATATATATATATATATATATATATACATATATACATATATATATATATATATATATATATATATATATATATATATATATATATAT
>NC_090750.1:35624704-35627204 GCF_036898095.1 Palaemon carinicauda | reverse complement strand
TATATATATATATATATATATATATAAACTGTATATATATGTATATATATATATATATATATTTATATATATATATATTTATATATATATATATATATATATATATATATATATATATATACTGTATATACCAAAAGAATTTTTTCATGGTGTGTGCGATTCCATTGCTTTGCGTTGTCAACAGTGTCTGGATCAAAATGGACGTTTGCTTGAGAACAGGTAGTAAAAAGAACAATATAATGATACTTGTAAATATTTTTACATTTTTTAATTAATTAAATTATAATAAACACCAAGTTCACAATTATCTAAAATATGCATACTTTTTTGAGACACTTTGTATACATATATATATATATATATATATATATATATATATATATATATATATATATATATATATATATATATATATATATACATTAAAGGGGAAATGTGAGAAAAAGCTGAGAGAAGGATATAAAGTTTACAGCACGAGGAAGATATAAGGAGAAAGGGGGTAGGAATTATTCCCCATTCTGATTTGCAGAAAAATGTCCATGGTATTTTGATGAGCTTGTGTTTAAATTCCATGAAAAATAAGAGACTATGGCATATCATATCTCTATTAACCCCTCAATAAGGGTATATTGAAGAAGAGAAGGAGGAATTCAAAGGACGATCAGAAGAATATATAGAAAGAGTTCCAAGAAGTGAACTACTAATGGTATCTAGGTACATGAACGCCCATGGATGTGAGAGATCTAACGGCGTTGAAGGAATTCATAGAGAAAGAGGCTTTTGAAAAAGAAACCAGGTCGGTGTAATATTGTTCGAAATAACAGCAGCTATGAATCTGGTATTAATGAATACAGAGCTTGAGAAGAGTCATCTGATAATATGATTAAATTGGACAAAATGACTACTCAAATTGACTTTGTTCTTGATAGGAAGGCAGACAACAAAATTATGAGGGGTTGTAAGGTTATACTAAATCAATATGTCACAGCTGAAAATAAACTGGTGGTAGAAGATCTGAAGTTGAAATGAAAAATAAAAATAAAAGCCCCTAGCACATATAGAATGATCAAAACTTGAAAGCTGAAGGAGGTAAAAGAATGCGAGTTCACAAGTAAAGTCGAAAGAGCCAGAAAATAGATATGTAAATGGAACGTCAGAATCACACGAAGAGATATGTCATGTTATGAAAGGCATATTGGTGCCAGCAGCACCAGAGGTGTGTGGGAGGACAGGAGGTAAACAGCAGCAGGAAAAAGAAACATGTTATTTAATTCAAAAGGTTCATAACCTTTGAAGGAAACAAATATAGCTAGAAAAAAATGGAAAGAAGTTATCAACTACAAAACTAGTGAGGAATAAAAAACGGACAAAGAGAAAAGCAAAGAGAATGGTAGCGAATGAAACGGAAGAAACCAGGAGAGGATGAGAACACAGGCGGGAGAAAAGATAATCTATAGAACTGTAAAACAATAGGAAAAGACAGGTAGGGTGTAAGAAAGGTATGAATTATTAAAGATTAAAACAGAAATATCCAAATTAAGAGGAAGTCAAGAAAAGAAGGTAGTACTCTTTTTTTTACGATTACTAATGTAATATTATAAGTTTATATCACTTTAATAATTTGATAATTAGGTTAAGAGACTACGAACTTTTTACATGTATAGTTCAACAGGTTGAGGAAATAATGAAAGTAAAAGAGACCACAGAGGTATTGGTGAATAAGCGTATTAGTGATAGGCAAGCAAAGAATATTTCTTATACAAACGCTAGAAAATGGTTTATGGAACCAGCTAACATTTGATTTGATTTTCTCCGCCTGATGGGAATATTTTGAAAACTACTGTAATTGAACATCAAGGAAGATTAAATAACCCGGGTAAGACTTTTTATGATCCTTCGTATCGTTTACCAGTTAAATTTCAAGATGTCATCAACGTCTTATTTGATAAAATGTCTTAGGATAACGTAATTCACAGTCAATTCACATATTCATTGCACCACTTCTTTGTATACCAAAGAAAGATAAACATATTGATTTCGGTGCTGACTCCTTCCTTGACTTTGCTAATTCACAACATGAAAACATAACGTTCACCTTAGAAAAGGAGGATGGTAACAAACTACCCTTTTTAGATGTATTGGTCTCTAGAGATAGAGAGGGTTTTAGTACCACGATTTTTATAAAAAAAAAAAAAAAAAAAAAAAAAAAAAAAAAATAAAAAAATAAAAAAAAAAAACTTTTACCAGATTAGGTTCAAACTTTTCTAGCTCTTATTTTTATATTTTTAAAACCAATTTCCTTTTTAGTCTTCTCGACAGAGCATACCTTTTGACTTCTACCTAGGAATCTTTTCACACACAAATTATTTATTTGTGTGAATATGTCAAAAGATAAAACTGCTTTCCCACCAAAATATTTTAAACCTAATCAATAGACTATTAAAGACAAGAGGGCTCAGAATCCAAAAACACTTACAGTTCCTAAACTAAAATTCTATGC
>NC_090750.1:35582204-35619704 GCF_036898095.1 Palaemon carinicauda | reverse complement strand
AGCTGGGGGGAGAGTGACTGCTCCCCGCACTCTAGTTTTGGGGTGTTTGAATGTGCGTGGATGTAGTACGATAGAGAGTAAAAGATGTGAGATTGGAAGTATGTTTAGAAGTAGAAGGATGGATGTATTGGCCTTGTGTGAGACAAAGATGAAAGGAAAGGGTGAAATGATGTTTGGTGAAATGTCTGGTAGAGTGTCTGGGATTGAAAGGGGAAGAGCGAGAGAGGGTGTGGCTTTATTGCTGAGTGAATGGATGACAGGTAAAGTAGTGGAAAGGAAGGAGATATCATCTAGGTTAATGTGGGTAAGGGTTAGGTTGGGTAGGGAATGTTGGGCGTTTGTCAGTGCGTATGGGCCAGGTAGTGAGAAAAGTGAAAAAGAGCGGAATGAGTTCTGGAATGAATTAACTAGGTGTGTAGAAGGACTGGGTAAAAGGAATTATATAGTTGTCATGGGTGACTTAAATGCTAGAGTGGGCGCTGGAGAGGTAGAAGGTGTCATTGGGAAGTATGGCGTACCAGGTGAAAATGAGAGTGGTGAGAGACTGATAGATATGTGTGTTGAACAAGAGATGGTAATAAGTGCTAGCTTTTTTAAAAAGAAAGATAAAAATAAGTATACATGGGTAAGAGTGGCAAATGGAAGAGTAGTAGAAAGGGCATTAATGGATTATGTGTTGATAACTAAAAGAATGTTTGGAAGATTGAAAGACGTGCACGTGTTTAGGGGTATGGCTAACGGTATGTCTGATCATTTTGTGGTGGAAGGAAAATTAGTTGTAGCAAAAGAATAGAGTAGGTGGATGTAAAAGGGAGCTAGTGAGGTTTGAAGAGCTAATAAAACCGGGGGTAAAAAGTAAATATCAGGAAAGGTTGAAAATGGCATATGACGAGGTGAGAGTAAGAGAAACTGGTAATTTAGAGGAGGAGTGGAAGTTAGCAAAAGAAAATTTTGTTGGGATTGCAAGTGATGTATGTGGCAAGAAGGTTGTTAGAGGCAGCATGAGGAAGGGCAGTGAATGGTGGAATGAAGGAGTGAAGGTAAAAGTGGAAGAGAAAAAGAGGGCCTTTGAAAAATGGCTGCAGAGTAATAGTATGAAAAATATAGAGAGAAAAAGGTGGAAGTAAAGCGCAAGGTACGTGAGGCAAAGAGGGCAGCTGACCTGAGGTGGGGTCAGGGACTGGGTCAGTCATATGAAGAGAATAAGAAGAAGTTTTGGAAAGAAGTGAAGAGAGTAAGGAAGGCTGGCGCAAGAATTGAAGAGACACTGAAAGATGGAAATGGAAGGTTGTTAAAAGGAGAGGAGGCAAGGAAAAGGTGGGCGGAATATTTTGAAAGTTTGCTGAATGTTGAGGATAATAGGGAGGCAGATATAATTGCTGTTCCAGGTGTTGAGGTGCCAGTGATGGGAGATGAGAATGATAGAGAGATTATAATAGAGGAAGTGAGGAGAGCACTAGATGAAACGAAAGTAGGAAAAGCATCTTGTATGGATGGTGTGAAAGCTGAGATGTTGAAGGAAGGGGGTGTGACTGTACTTGAATGGTTGGTGAGATTGTTTAATATGTGTTTTGTGTTGTCAATGGTACCAGTAGATTGGGTTTGTGCGTGTATTGTACCACTATATAAGGGTAAGGGAGATGTGCATGAGTGTTGTAATTCAAGAGGTATTAGTTTGTTGAGTGTATTGGAAAAGTGTATGGTAGAGTAATGATTAATAGGATTAAGGATAAAACAGAGAATGCAATTTTGGAAGTACAGGGTGGTTTTAGAAGAGGTAGGGGTTGTATGAATCAGATTTTTATAGTTAGACAGATATGCGAGAAATATTTAGCAAAAGGTAAGGAGGTGTATGTTGCGTTTATGGATCTGGAGAAAGCATATGATAGAGTTGATAGGGAAGCAATGTGGAATGTGATGAGATTATATGGAGTTGGTGGAAGGTTGTTACAAGCAGTGAAAAGTTTCTACAAAGGTAGTAAAGCATGTGTTAGAATAGGAAATGAAGTGAGCGATTGGTTTCCGGTGAGAGTGGGGCTGAGACAGGGATGTGTGATGTCGCCGTGGTTGTTTAACTTGTATGTTGATGGAGTGGTGAGAGAGGTGAATGCTCGAGTGCTTGGACGAGGATTAAAACTGGTAGACGAAAATGATCATGAATGGGAGGTAAATCAGTTGTTGTTTGCGGATGATACTGTACTGGTAGCAGACACAGAAGAGAAGCTTGACCGACTAGTGACGGAATTTGGAAGGGTGTGTGAGAGAAGGAAGTTGAGAGTTAATGTGGGTAAGAGTAAGGTTATGAGATGTACGAGAAGGGAAGGTGGTGCAAGGTTGAATGTTATGTTGAATGGAGAGTTACTTGAGGAGGTGGATCAGTTTAAGTACTTGGGGTCTGTTCTTGCAGCAAATGGTGGAGTGGAAGCAGATGTACGTCAGAGAGTGAATGAAGGATGCAAAGTGTTGGGGGCAGTTAAGGGAGTAGTAAAAAATAGAGGGTTGGGCATGAATGTAAAGAGAGTTCTATACGAGAAAGTGATTGTACCAACTGTGATGTATGGATCGGAGTTGTGGGGAATGAAAGTGATGGAGAGACAGAAATTGAACGGGTTTTGAGATGAAGTGTCTAAGGAGTATAGCTGGTGTATCTCGAGTAGATAGGGTTAGGAACGAAGTGGTGAGGGTGAGAACGGGTGTAAGAAATGAGTTAGCGGCTAGAGTGGATATGAATGTGTTAAAGTGGTTTGGCCATGTTGAGAGAATGGAAAATGGCTGTCTGCTAAAGAAGGTGATGAATGCAAGAGTTGATGGGAGAAGTACAAGAGGAAGGCCAAGGTTTGGGTGGATGGATGGTGTGAAGAAAGCTCTGGGTGATAGGAGGATAGATGTGAGAGAGGCAAGAGAGCGTGCTAGAAATAGGAATGAATGGCGAGCGATTGTGACGCAGTTCCGGTAGGCCCTGCTGCTTCCTCCGGTGCCTAGATGACCGCGGAGGTAGCAGCAGTAGGGGATTCAGCATTATGAAGCTTCATCTGTGGTGGAATTGTGGGAGGTTGGGCTGTGGCACCCTAGCAGTACCAGCTGAACTCGGTTGAGTCCCTGGTTAGGCTGGAGGAACGTAGAGAGTAGTCCCCTTTTTGTTTTGTTTCTTTGTTGATGTCGGCTACCCCCCCAAAATTGGGGGAAGTGCCTTGGTATATGGATATGGATATAATATATATATATATATATATATATATATATATATATATATATATATATATATATATATATATATATATATATATATATATATATATATATATATATATATATATATATACATATATATATATACATATATATATATATATATATATATATATATATATATATATATATATATATATATATATATATAAATCGTTTATCATAAAAAGGGAGATTCCAGAAGCTTCACCCTTTTCTGTTTTCACTAAGTATCTAGATAAGGCTGCTCATTAGGTAACTGGTACATCATACTACAACATAAGCTTAGCGAGTGCATAGAAAACTTGAATTTGGTGTTAATATAAAGCTTATTTCATTGATCAGTATTATACAAAAAAAATGAAGATGTGAAGGAAGGATCATGATTGAATAAATGAATGCAGCTGGAATACATTTGATTAATATGAGGCTACTAAAAGTATACTGCGCAGTGTATACGGGGAGTGGAAAAAAATATTGAGGAATTAAGAACAAATTGATACAGACGATATATGTATGTTTTATCACATAAATCGAAACGTTTAAAGAAGCAGAAGGCAAAAGTATCTGTACAGCACAACAAACTCCGGTAAAAGTTTAGAAAAAAACGCAAGATAGGGCAAGAACAAAATTAAGAGAACATCAGCAATTAAACAATGTTTCTTTTATTTCTTTAAAGCAGCAAGACTGCTGTATATATCACATGTTCTGAGAATAGTTCAATACTGGAGAAGAATAAAATTTTTAAAAAACAAATCGGACGTGGAGATGAAAAGTGGAAAGACACGTAATGCAATACGTGGTTTTTGCACTTATGTTACTTAGCTGAGAGCTAACTTGTGCATTTTTATCATATTTACGGTTTCTCTCTCTCTCTCTCTCTCTCTCTCTCTCTCTCTCTCTCTCTCTCTCCTCTCTCTCTCTCTCTCTGTCGCGTTTGTCTTGCAAGAATGAGAAAATATTACCCAATTTGTCAATAATCGTTCCTTTTACGATATCAATTGCTTTCTGGAATTCATACTCCGCTAGCTATAAGATATTGAATACGTATTAAGTATTTTTTTGCATGAAGAGTTGTCGCTAAGTTCTCTCTGTTCGAAGTTAAGTTGTATTTTCTACCTTTTAATTACAATGTACAATAATTTACTCATGCAATGTTCTGGCCCTTTTGGCTACCGGGACTTTTTAAGAATCATTGTCATTTGCAGCACACTGTATAAATTTTTTACAAGTTCCAATAAAGCTTAGGCTTTTGTCACATAAACATACTTTTTTTTATCAGGTCTTGTATTGTCATGATAATACACTCGCGTTAGATTCGAGAATTCCGAGAGGGTTAGTGTTGATGCTAGCATGATATTGGTAGATTGTTAATAAAAAAATATATATGAAGAACGTGCATCCTGATTTTTACCTAGCTTAAGTCTCATGAAGAACAGGAATAAGGAATAAACTGTGAGGAATCTGAAATCTGAATCATGAAATCCAAACAGAAGATAGGACTGTTCGTCTGCCAGGTATTAAGAGGTCACACGTACTTCTTCATTTATAAAAATTCTGTTAAACATTACTGGAGTAAAATCTGTGACAGATAACCCAGATAAAGACTTGACAGTTAGTACAGAGGTACAAGATGAGGTTTTATAATATAGTACAAGAAGAAAATTTTGCGGGAACGCAAAATGGTAAGTACTATAGACTGAAATCATATGAATTGTTGTAATGGTACAAGTGTAAATGTTTTATAACAGAGAATGCGTTCTTTGGTGACTATAGACTATAAGTTATGTAGTAACATTGCAATCTAAACATATGAAAATTTACTTTCTTGCTTGCTGTCAGAAATAGGTTCTCTTCCCTTTATTATTATTATTATTATTATTATTATTATTATTATTATTATTATTATTATCATAGCTACAATCCTATTTGGAAAAGCAGGATGTTATAAGCCCAAGGTCTCCACAAGAGAAAATAACCTAGTGAGGGTAGGAAACAAGAAAGTAATTAAACTACATGAGAAGTAATGAACAAATGGAATAAGATATCATACGAACCGTGACATTGAAATAGATCTGTCATATATACACCATAAACACTTAAAAAAAGAATAAGAGAGAGAAGATAGAATAGTGTGCCTGAGAGTACTCTCAAGCAAGAGAACTCTACCCAAAGACAGTGGAAAACCATGTTACAGAGGCTACGGCACTACCCAAGACTAGACCACAATGGTTAGATTTAAGAGTGCCCTTCTCTCAGAAGAGCTGTGCACCATAGATAAAGAGTCTCTTCTACCCTTACCAAGAGGAAAGTAACCACCGAAAAATTGCATTGCAGTAGTTAACCCCTTGAGCGAAAAAGAATTGTTTGGTAATCTCGGTGTTGTAAGGTTTATGAGGAGAGTAGAGAATGTGGAAAGAATAGGCCAGACTATTCAATGTATATGTAGGTAAAGGTAAAAATGGGCCGTAATCAGAGAGAGGGATCTAATGTAGTACTGTCTTACTAGTAAAAGGACTCAATAAATATCTAACTGAAGTACAGTATCTCAATGAGTGGGTGATGCCCTGGCCAACGTATTACCTAAAAAGGCAGTCTAATTACCTGTCTTTATCGTCTATCCTTTTTCTTATACATTGTTTATTTGTTCTCTTTTTTTTCTTTTTTTTTAGAATTTTGAAATCCTTTTCCACTTCCGTTTAACTTTATCTTAGAACTCTTGGAATATCATCATCAGGCTTGGTCTTAATAAAGGTACAAAGTATTCTCTTCCATAAAACAAGAGAGAGAGAGAGAGAGAGAGAGAGAGAGAGAGAGAGAGAGAGAGAGAGAGAGAGAGACTAAATATAAGTACACGTATGCACAATTAATGTGCATTCGTGTTCTCATTACCTTTGTCTTGAGAGAGAGAGAGAGAGAGAGAGAGAGAGAGAGAGAGAGAGAGAGAGAGAGAGAGAGAGAGAGAGAGAAGACTAAATATGAGAACACGAATGCACAATTAATGCGCATTCGTGTTCTCATTACCTCTCTCTTGACACCCACCCCCTTTTTCTGTTCTCCCTTTTTTTCTCTGTTCCGTTGTTCTCCAATAGTTTTACCTGTTTGCTTTCCACTTCCTAAATTGTTCTCTTCCTTCGTGTTCTTCCAAGGCACCGAAAATAGGGTCAAGGACGCCTTCCACTTTGCACCCTGAAATTAAGGTTATTAATAACTTAGCTTAAACGCAACTCTTCTCAGAACTCAATACTTTTATTACATTTGTTGTTACTGTTGCTGTTAATACTGTTGCTGTTAATACTGTTGCTGTTATTACTGTTGCTGTCCATACTGCAGTTGTTGTAGTTTTCATCGTCGTAAGCAAAACTTAAAGTTAATGTAATCAATGGCAGTTTATCACGAATAAAATTATAGTTCAGTCTGTATTATTGATGTGGAACATGACATTGTTGTCGAGCTGTTTGATACTTTTTCACGTCTTGTGGACATCTATCTCTAATAGTAAAATTCTCACAGAGTTTCTTTTCTTTTTATCTCGTAACATTATCATAAAAATTTTCAAGTTTTCAGTTTTTATGTTACCTGAACATTTTTTTTCTTTTTTTTTTTTTTTGGTCAATGATATTCAATCAACTGATTTTTCGACAATGACGTGTTTTAAATACAGCGGCATTGTGACATTAGGAGAAGAGTCATTTAAATAAACTAATGCATAGAACATTGAAAAAATTAAAGCAGCATTACTTAAAATTACACTTGGCAGTAAATTACACGCCATAAAATTTAATGATTCCGCCTAATCGCTGAAATCTTTAATGCCAATTTAGCCGCATCGCCTTCGCTAGCTATTAGAGAGAGAGAGAGAGAGAGAGAGAGAGAGAGAGAGAGAGAGAGAGACGCAAGCCCTTCCAAAACACCATCATTGTCATGCAACGAAGTTTAGAGTTGCCAATTGGTCTAACATTTATTCTAGTTTTTTTAGTATGAAAAAAGATAAAGATATTGCCGCCAGTGTAGATTTATTAGCGGCTTATGCTATACTTCAATATTAACCGCTTCGTAGTATATATTATATATTTTAAAGACGAAAATAAGGGATAAAATTGGTAAGGGGCAACGTAATTTGATCCTCCACGGCCAAGGTTGTTGCTTTTATTCTGATTGTAGTCGCTCTCAGCCCCTGTCAAAGAAGGAAGTGTCTCTGTCGCGATTTAACTTTCATCACAGTTCAAACTAGGCTTAAGGTTTTTACGACAGCAGCGAGAGCAGATTCTAAGGTAATATCAATTCTTAAATAACATTCATGCTGCAATATTATTCATATAATTAGCTAAACGTAGTGATATATTATAAAGTTGATAACCAGTATCATTTTAGTGCTTAGAATATTACAATAGGCTTTTTAAGTGCACAACAGTTTCCATGGAAAAATTGGTCTTGAAAATATCTTTAAGAACTAAATATAATACAATTTCCTTTATTTAATTTTTGTAATGAATCAATATAATAATAATAATAATAATAATAATCATCATCATCATCATCATCATCATCATCATCATCATTATTATTATTATTATTATTATTATTATTATTGTTGTTGTTGCACAGGCATTTAGCTGGAACAAGCCTAACAAACTATAAGTGAAAGAGAACTTTTAAATTGTTTTCAAAAATTTTGTCTGAAACTTTCCAAATATTATTTCCAATGTGTTTCAGTCCTCCTTTAACCATTGCTTTGTGCAATTCATATTTTCTAAAAACTAGTTTGAATTCCTTGAGAATTGGTTTTCAGCGCTGCTTTCACAGAGTTTTCAGCCCACTGCATGCGATCAATTCACGTCGATAGATCTGCCATTCCTCTTTGCAGCACTCTACCTGCACCCCCTCCCAAAATGGCCCCCTACGAACTCCCAAACCCCCTTGCCGCTTTACCCCCCTCCCCTCCGGGTTACCCCCTGAAGCATGCTTCACTCCTTAGCGCACGATAGGATGTCCTTTCCCATGCTTTCCTTCATATCTTATTTTTGTAATTATGTTATTTTTTTTTTTTTTTGGTCATCCTCATAGATTTCCTCTTTTACTTACCTTTCTTGATATGACTTTTGCTTCTTTTTTCTTTGTCCTCGATTCTTAATTTACTTATTTTTTTTTCCCTATCATATTTCGTAAATCCATTTAATTCTCTCTATTTCTCTCGTCTTCTCCACTGTTCTTTCTATTGACCATTATCATAGGATTTTTTTTTCCTCCGCTTGATTGTTACTCATTCATTCTAATGATCATCATTGTGTTCCGACCTCCTCTCCCCTTTCCTTGATATCCATCTGTTTCTTTCTATAATATCCTTTTCATCCTTATTGTCCTGTCTACCTCCACCTAGTTTCCATCAGGAGATTTCATTCCATATAAAAGTGTCCTTAGTTTTTATGGTCGATGCAACTTCACCATCCATACGAGCTAAGGATGGGGTGTTTGGGGGAGCCTATAGGTCTATCTGTTAAGTTATCAGCAGCCATTGCCTGGACCTCCTTGGTCCTAGCTTGGGTGGAGAGGGAGCTTGGGCTGTCATCATATGTATATATGATCAGTCTCTAGGGCATTGTCCTGCTTGATAGGCCAATATCACTGTCCCTTGCCTCTGCCATTCATGAGTGACCTTCAAAACCTTTAAAAGCCCTAGCCAGCGTTTTACCATCATTCCGTGGAAGGAACCCATAAAAGAACTGTCATGTCACTGCAGAAACTGAGAGAAGTGAGCAATTAAGGGTCATTTCTCACTCCTAGGACAAGAGGGGTTGGTGGATGAAGGGCAGGGGTTGATGCCTATGAATTGTGCTAACGAAAGAAAAAAAACTATTATAAAAAGGAAAAATGTTTGGGAAAATGAGAAGATCCAAGTGATCATGGAAACTAGGAGATGGAACAAAGCATGTATACTTACGGCGAAAAAAATGGTATGCAGATGCATTGAAAAAAGAGTTATCAAATTTATATTGCGTAGTATATGGTTAAACGAGATCACATGATGTCACAGCACTTCCATTCGTCAACGGTACACAGTCAAAACACAATCTGATGACTTCCGAGTAATTTTTTTCTAAATTTACAAAGGCTGACATTTTAGATAACAAAGAGGCTATTTGAACGCACTTGTATATAGTTTTAAGTCCCTATTCTCAAGTTACCGTACATCTAAGAATAATTGGGAACCAAAGTGAAAAACCGCAGTTCTTAAGCAGAAAAATGCTAACTTTAAAACAGATTCCTTTGCCTTCTAAAATAATAACACGACAAATTTCAAACTTTGTCTGAATAGATATTGAATTAACACTTCCCATATATGCAGCGGTCCTTTAACTTAATTAGGTTAACTTTAAAGGCATCTGGCAAATGTCGAGAACTTTAATACTAGCCCAAGCCCACATTTCCCGATCAGATAGTCAGAGTGACCTGGTTAGGCAGGTGAGTGAAGACCAACAAAGATCGTATCCTTTTAATCAACATCCGCATTCATTTTTTTTTTTTTTTGTTACAAATAAAATTCGTGATTCTTGCTATATGGACGCATAACCGAATTACAACGTCCTTAAGACAAATAAATTGTGCTGATTATCTAATAAATTAAAAATATCTCTATTTTGTTTTTCTTATAAATTCTAGTTATATCGTTTCTTCCTGGCATTTCTTTATATGTATCGCCATTGCATGTTGCAGTCGTTGCTACTGCTGTGTTTCCAGACCTCTGAAGTTTATCTGTGGTAATTATCTCTCTCTCTCTCTCTCTCTCTCTCTCTCTCTCTCTCTCTCTCTCTCTCTCTCTCTCTCTCCACATCAGGTAGGGTTTTAATTCTAGAACTCTTAATAAAAAAGATTATATTTCCAGCTGTTATATCAGTTTAACGCTCATACCATTATCTATTTTTCCTTTAAAACGCTTCTTTTGGGGAACACTTTTACTTTCCGTAGCAAAACTTCCTTTCATAAGCTTTCCATGATAATATGCATTTATATCCACACTGGTTTCCTCCATTATCTTTTGGGTATCACTATGATTCGTTTCTGCCGGCACCATATCCCTACAGGACACTGCTCTGCGCCATCACAATCCAGTCGTGTGGGTCTTTCAAGATTGTCCACTGCATGAAAGTTGTCATTCTATCATCTGCAGAGTCAGGTTTTTTTTTACCTCATCCCCTCTCCTGCATATTGCATGCCTTTTGTCTTTTGCATTTTAACATAACTTATACAGATCCTGTCTCAATCCTTTTTTAATCCTTATATTTTTTCGTCTCTCTTCCCTTTCTTGTTCTTCCTATGATCGTCGCGAATCCGTCCTTTCCCTTTTATGATAATAAAATGTTCGAATGTAAAAATATAAGTTCAATGAGCAGCATGAGGGGAATTTAGAAAAAAAAAAGATATCCCATGAATGAATAAATGGTTACACGAAAGGGAAACATGCAAATATATTCATATTTACATAATATATAACCGCCAGTAATAATACTACACAAACACACACACATATGCATATATATATATATATATATATATATATATATATATATATGTGTGTGTGTGTGTGTGTGCGTATGTATACACATACACATATATATGTGTATATATATATATATATATAGGTGTGTGTATGTATACACATACACACATATATGTATATATATAAATGTTTGTGTGTATACATATATATATATATATATATATATATATATATAAATATATATATATATATATATATATATATATATATATATATATATAAATATATATATATAATATATATATATACACACACACACACACATATATATATATATATATATATATATATATATATATATATATATATAAATACCTCTTTGTATGGGGATACTTACCGTGGTGAAAGGGTTATGTATAGCCATGACCAGCAAAGCTGTACTAGTCTGGGCCACTCATACTAAGCTGGTTTTTCGTGAACGATCAGACAGAAGTCTCCTGCCACCAATCCGCAGTGGCCAGCGTGGTGATGAAAATTGACCAATGACCCGGCATTAATAAAAACAAATCTGTTTCGGCCCAAGTCCCCAGCAGCAATGAAAAATCTACCCAATGGGAAGGGCAGATACGTCCCACAGCGGGGGTTGCTAAAAAATCTCTGGATTAGAACAGGCCGCCTTTGGAAAGTGAACCTTGCAATATAAAATGCCAGGACCCTGTCTAGGGAAGAAGATTTTGCTATATTACTAGAGAGGCTGAAATAGATAAACGGGGATATTATTATTATTATTATTATTATTATTATTATTATTATTATAACTTGCCAGGCTACAACTCTATTTGGAAAAGCAGGATGCTATAAGCTCAAGGGCTCCAAGAGGGAAAATAGCCCAGTGAGGAAAGGAAACTTGAGGAAAAATAAAATATTTCAAGAAGAGTAACATTAAATTAAATATCTCCTATATAAATTATAAAAACTTTAACAAAACAAGAGCAAGAAAAATAAGATAGAATAGTGTGCTTAAGTGTACCCTCCAGCAAGAGAACTCTAACCCAAGAGAGTGGAAGACCATAGTACAGAGGCTATTGCACAACCCAAGACTAAAGAACAATGGTTTGATTTTGGAGTGTCCTTCTCTTAGAAGATCTCCTTACCAAAGCTAAAGAGTCTCTTCTACCCTACTAAGAGGAAAGTGGTGTCTGAACAATTACAGTGCAGTAGTTAACCCCTTGAGTGAAGAAGAGTTGTTTTGTAATCTCAGTGTTGTCAGGTGTATGAGGACAGTGGAGATTATGTAATAAATAGGCCAGACTATTCGGTGTGTGTGTGTAGGCAAAGGGAAAATGAACCGTAACAAGAGAAAAGGATCCGATGTAGTACTGTCTGGCCAGTCAAAAGGCCTCATAACTCTAGCGGTAATAGGACTCAGTAACATTAGAAAAAGTAAAGAAACTTATATATAGTTAAAAGAGGGTCATATATTGTGCTTTAGTGGACATGAAAGAAGCAAAGTAAATTGCGTGGGGTTCCTTTTTAATAAAAGTCTTGCAGGTAACATAGAAGAATCTTATTGTATTAGCGACAGAATTGCTCGATCGATTATCAAACTACATAAGAAGTATAAACTGAAGATCATTCAAACGTTGTCACCAACAACAGAGGAAGAAAAAATAACTTTTTAGGAAGATCTGGAGACATCTATAAGAAAAACATAGAATTCAATTTTGGGGCGATCTCAATGCAAAAGTAGGTCAAAAAAAGAGAGGATAATCAGCAGTGGGTAAATTTGGAGTAGACAGAGGAGACACGTTTCTACAAAATGCCGAAACACATTTTTTTTCATAAAAAGTAACATGGAAAATTGGACGTGGGAAAGCCCAAATATGAGAAACAAAAAGAAAATAGATTTTATTATCAGTGAAGGAATAAATTTAGTTAAAGATGTAACAGTGTTAAGCAATTTAAAGTCCATCGACCACAGAAATGTGTGAAGTAAAATTTGTCTAGAAAGAAAGAGAAAAACCTATTCTAAGAAAGCAAATAAAAACTTCTATAATAATAAAAAACCTGATATTAATTTATCAATACAAAGTAGGTGCTCCCAGCTACATGATGAAATGGAAGCAAGTAAAGGAGAAATAAACAGTAATTTAACCAAACTTGTATTGAAATTGGCACAACAGATAAGTGGAAAAATTCCTAAAAAAAAAATCAAGGAAAACTATCACAATACACCAAATATCTAATAAAGAAGAAATTGGAAATGAGGGTAAAATCCAAGAGAGACGAACTAACATTAGCAGAACTATCGAAAACAATAAACAAACTGAAAACCCAGACCAAAATTGAGAAAACACTAATGAATGGAGGAAGCATCATATAGGTGAAAAGAAGATTTGGAGCAGGGAGCCAGCAAATATTTGCTTTAAAGGATGGAAAAGGAAATATTATCAACAAAAGAGAAGGAGTGATAAAAACTGCAGAGGATTTCTATACAATGCTATACATTAGTGAAATAAGAAATAAATTTGCCAATAGAATTAACTAAACACTTGCGTCGGTACCAAAAGTAAATTGGGAGAAGTGAAGAAAACACTCAAAGTCATGAAAAGAGCCAAAGCATCAGAAGATGGCCTACCAATTGATTTAAAAATAGATGGAGGAGATTTCCTTTTAATAAAAATTAAGAAAAAGGAAGACAAAATACATGAAACATTACCGCCCAATAAGTGTATTCTCAGTAATATATAAATCATTTACATAGATCACACTAGGCAGAATAGAAAGAAAGCTAGACTTTAATTAAACAAGAGAGCGGGCAGGCCATAGAAGAGTTTATTCAACAACTGACTATATCCATGTAAGAAACCAGCTATGACAAACCATTATTTATGGCATCTATAAACTAAGAAAAAAAAATCTTTTGATTTTAGCAAAGCTTCAGCAGTAATGGAAGTCCTTCAAACACAAGTAATAGATGAATGTTATGTTAGAACACTTGAAGATATCTAAAGGGGAAGTACAAAAATCCTAAAACTACATAAAGGTAGTAAAAATATTGAGAAACAAGTTAGGCAGGGAGATTATTCAAAGCATGTCTAAAAGAAGTTTTTAAGAATTTAGATTGCTAAAATGTAGGAATTAACATTAATTGGCAATACCTTAACAAGTTGAGATTTGTAAACGACTTGGTGCTATTCAGTGAATCATGAGAGGAATTGCAAAAGATGATGTAAGATTTAAATAGAGAAAGTAGAAATGTAAAACTGAAAATGAATATGTATAACACTAAGAAAATGTTCAATGAAAATGGAAAGACAATAAAATTAATATGGGTTATGGATGAACCTCTAGAGATTGTAAATAAATATACGTAATTAGGACAGGCAATGAGTGTTTCCCAAGGATATGAAATAAAGAATAAAAGAAAGACTACCATGGGATGGTGAGCTTCTGGTAAATAAAATGAGATTATGAAAAGTTAAAAGGGCACTTTCTCTAGAAAGAAAAGTATTTAATCAGGTGGTCTTACCGGTACTATCTTATGTATCAAAGACTTGAAGTCTTACTAAAACCTTAGAAAATAGGCTAGTTACAACTTTAAGAGCTATGAAAAGAATAATGATGGGAATAACAACAAAAGACAGAGAAAAAGCAACATGGATACGAGAATAAACTTAAGTAAAGGTTATTCTAACAATCTGTAAGAAAAAGAAACGGATATGGGAAGGACAAAATGGGAATTACAGGTAATAGATGGATAGGTAGAATAACAGAATGGGTCCTTAGAGATTACGAATGAAGCAAGCGGAGGAAGGTAAGACGATGCATTCACCAGCTAAGAAAATTTGTAGGCATAGAAAGAATATATAAAGACAGCAGTGGAAGGACCTGCGTGAGTTCTTTGTCCTGCAGTGGACTAGCAACGCCTGATGATGATGGTGATGATATATTCATTATATAATTTTATATATGTATATATGTGTGTTTGTGTTGTATGTATGTGTATAAATATATATTTGTATATATACATACATATATATATATATATATAAATATATATATATATATATATATATATATATATATATATATATATATACATATATATATATATATATATATATATATATATATATATATATTTACATATATATATATATACTCAGATATATATATATATATATATATACATATATATATATATTTATTTATATATATATATATATATATATATATATTTATATATATATATATATTTATATATATATATATATATATATATATATATATATATATATATATATATATATATATATATATATGTGTGTGTGTGTGTGTATATATACATATATACATATATATATATATATATATATATATATATAATATATATATATATATATATATATATATATATATATATATATATATATATATACATATTTCTATGTATGTGTGTGTATTATTATTTTTCGTTCTCATCATACATCCATAGTTTATCTTCGGTTGTTATCACCTGATTAGCAACGTTTCTGCCTAGTGTTTGCCAGTCGGGGGTTCGAGTTCCGCTCAGACTTGTTAGGGCCATTAGTGTCTGCAACCTTACCATCCTTGTGAGCTAAGGGTGGGGTGTTTGGGGGAGCCTATAGGTCTATCTGTTGAATCATCAGCAGCCATTGCCCGGCCCTCCCTGGTCCTAGCTTAGGTGGAGAGGCACTTGGGCGCTGATATATGATATATAGACAGTCTTTGGGGAATTGTCCTGCTTGATAGGGCAATGTCACTGTCCCTTGCCTCTGTCATTCATGACCGGCCTTTAAACCTATAAAAAACTGTGGTCAGAGTAATTCAGTCAGTTAGCAGTGGGGTCTATTAGTGCTATGTATGGGGGAAGCGTTACAAGTCGGACAAAATTACCATATTTTCAGATATGATAAATGAAGTATATAACATGATTATTTTCATTGGTTCCAACTAAAACATCCTTCATTGTGACTTTTGTATGCTTGCAAGTTGCAACTCAACTTTGTATTAACAGAATTTACAGACAAATTTACTCATTAACTTATTGATGATTTGTATTATTTGTCAAATAAAAACGGCTGAAGGCGAAAGGCAAATAAAAGCGATCGATTTTCTGCTAAGGATATTTCTTTAAATGTTAAAGCATTTTCGATTTCTGGAGCTTTGCCGTGCAAACTTCTATTTGATGTAAGCTACACAGCAGGCATATTTGTTGAAAGCATAGCTTGATGTGACAAAAAATGCCACCAACAAGTCAACAATGATAAACTATAACGCAAAGGCAAGAAACGGATTACAGAGTCAAGAAGAGAATGCAGTCAAAAGAGACAATCAAAGAGTCAGGCACAACACTTTATCAGCAGCCAGTAGTAGCTGGATTTTCTGTTTAATAAACCCAGGAATACTTATTAGATATGCCATACAGTGGGCTGAAAAATCACTAAGATTAATGGCAACCACTATGGAAGGCTAATATTCTTGGCCGTATTTCAACAGGTGATTTAGTTGCTTCGAAGGCTATATATAATTTTGCATGTTTGACAAAACATAAAAACAGATATCGATCCCACTTTAGACAAAGCAGTCATGATAATACTGTTAATACCAACATGACAAGGGCCAGAACCGTGGTCGAAACTGTAAATAAAAATAGAAAGTGAATTAGGAAAAGGTACACATTGCATTTGAATTACTTTTAAATGGTTTACCCAAAGAGGTTTGCAGGAATTCGCTGTCACTGCTTACATAAATAAAACTTCTATAAGAAATAAACTTCGGTACCATTTTAAATGTGTTGTGATTTAAGATGTCTTCCGAACATTACTGCTATTACCAGAGGCCATACAAGATATATTAGAGGATAAAAGGCTTCTGAGGAATTTTGAAAATGAGGCATTTTTATTTGCAAAAGTCGTAACCATTTGCAGATAAGAGTTTCTGGCAGTCACCAATAATGGCATACTTCTAGATGATAGTTTAGGAAATTCGTGTACAACAAAATTACCTTCTGGTATCGATGCTCCTCTATGTATCATGCTTCAATAACGTTGTTTCTGTAAAAACGCCAATGCCATCAATATCAAAGCAAATTTATTTTGGCAGTAATAAACATTTCCTTAAAAGCAGTTCCATCTTTAAATCTTAAATGATATAAAACGGATACTTTTCACAAAGAAAGGCCGATTTCTTGAACATATACCACCAACAGAGGTAATGGGATCTCTTATATCGATTACAACTCCCAGAAAATTCTTGGAGTGATGTGCAGAATACTTTTAAAAGTTAATATTATATATTGTTCTTAGAATTCTAGACAACTATGGTGTATCAAATTGGATACTATACACCATGCTGAAATATATAGTGTAATAGCTTCCTAGTCAAATCAAATAAAATAAAGATAATATCATTCACTTTTAGAACACTTTCATACAGCATGTGAAAAGGACAGACTCTACTTATGGTATCTGGATATCTTGTATATAAGTACAGTCGACCCTTGACGTTTGGGTACCTGTGTGGATAACAATAGCAGAGGCTGGAATAAGTTCTATTCTCATAAAGTGTTCTTTTAAAGCAAATTGTACTTGCTGTTCTTGTTCTAAAGCTGAACTTACATGCAAAGAATTATAAAATTACAAATGTGAACACTAATTTTTTTGGAACAAACGTTTTGAAGTGCTAGGTTTTATAAAAACATATAATATTTTAAGTGCTTCAATAAATCTCTGTATACTAACATTACAAATACTTGGAATATAAGTGTAGCTTATAAAATCATTTTTAATGAAAAAAAAATTGTTTCATGGATAATTGTATCATTTTAATATTCCTAAAACAAATGCGTATACCAGTCTTATTTAGGAAAAAAATTACAGGTATTAAAATAGTCTTTGACGGCTATTTTTATTCATTCTAAACGAAAACATGACTATGTTATAGTTTTTGGCCCATTTTATAGGGTAACATATCTTTTCTAAGATCATGCTACTTAATAAGACCTTAAAGGAGTTATGTAGTGGCCATCTTGGAAAATGGCACCCATTTTAATAAAAACAATTATTTAGCTTAGAACCATTGAAAATCTTGAATAAAACTGTCTTAATTACCCACTCTGAAAGTATCGCATCTTTGTCTAAAAAATAAAGGTATTTTCACTAAGTACGTCCAATATAGTATCTCAGCAAGTTCTTAAGTGGGGGATTGCTTAGCCATGCCCCTTTTTTGACCCCAATAGATTCCGGTACTCATCAAATCGAGTTAGCCTGAAATTTGACGTTATAACTGTATTGTTCAACCTATCGCAGTGATCAACTAAATATTGATATAATATATGAAGATGAAGTGGAGCTCAAAATATGAACAGGGCATCTAATCACTCACTAATCAATTTTGATGATACCTTACTCTTTACCAAAGAGTCTGTTGATGACTAATTGGAGCTCTTGTGTTTTACAATCGTTTGTTATGAGTTGCAATTACCAACCAGTGCTATTATTGAACACGTTTCCTTGTGTAATAAAGATTAGAAGTTATTCTTCATGCAAATTTCTATAAACAAATGTTTGGTTTGGCTATGAGTAATCCTTTGTCTACTCATATCATACATATACATGGGATTAATACCTTGTCCTCTATTATTATTTCGTATTGTTAAATTGCTAATGATCTGGGAATTCTAAAAGAAAATTCTACTCATGAGTATTTTCTAGTTATATTCATAAAATTTACTCTAAAAAAAAGAAATAACAGTATCCCTTTGTTAGACGTTTTAATTGTTAGATAAACTAACAAATTCTAATGCCATATATTCAGAAAGCCAATAATTAACTGATCATGTATATACTAATTGCAGAAATATAAATTCATATGTATTTTTTTTATGTATCTGAGAGGACTAAGAATATGTAGCACTGAATATACGTAACCTATTGGACACGTCCCTGTTTGAGACCCACTCAAGTGCAATAGTTTTTAGGAGTATCTGCAACCTCACCATCCTTGTGAGCTGGAGATGGACGTTTTAGGGGAGCATATAGATCCAACTGTTAAGTCATCAGAAGCTATTGATTTGCTCTCTCTTTTCCTAGCTTGATGGAGAGGTGTCTTGGGGCCTTATATGTACATAGTGTCAGTCTATAGGGCATTGCCCTTGCACTAGGACAATGAACTGTTCCTTACCTCTGCCATTCATAAGCCCCCTTTGAACATTTAAAAAGAGTTTACTAGAATTTTGAAAAAATTACCACTAATATCTGCTACCCTAAGTAATTTTTAGAAGATTATATAAATAAAGTGAAGAAGTTTTTTTTTTACATTACCTACTTAGAGAAAAGGCATCAATGAATAACATTTTCTTTACCATGTTTTTGAGATATCATTTCTAATTTAAAAGAAAAAATAAATATAAGAGAAGTGCTTAAATATAACTGAGTATTAGAATCCTTTTTTTTTTATTATGAAACAGCTTTCGAAATTATGATAACCTAAAACATAGCACTCCTTGTTCAAAATGTATGACCTTTATTCTATCTCAACTAAACTTTAGATTTAAGGCCGATCTATGTAAGCCAAGCATAATAATATGACAGTATCAAAGGGTTCACTGATATTACATTGGCGTTTTAGTGACTTAAATTGGGCCATAAGATTAGGTGTTTGAAGGCCAGCACAGTAATCCAGGTTAACGAAATATTTATAAATCCAAAGTTAATTACCTGTGTCAAAAGTCAACAAAAATTTTTCTTCATTCTGGGTGTTAAGTAACGTATTGTAGATGTTCAGTGGCCACTTTCCACTTGGTAAAGGTAAAAGAGACTCTTATGTAATGAGCAACTCTTCTAGGAGGACACTCCCAAATCAAACCATTGTTATCTAGTCTTGGGTAGTGCCATAGCCCGTGGACCATGTTCTTCCTCTGTCTTGGGTTTGAGTTGTCTTGGTTAAGGGTACATTTAGGCACACTACTCTATCAGTACCTATGTTTACTTTCCTGTCTGGGTATTTTCCTTGTTGGAGCCCCTGGGCTTAAAGCATCCTGCTTTTCCTAGGAGGGTTGCAGGTTATCTAGTAATAACATTAATAATATCGAGGCCATGGTCTAATTTTCAGTGATCCTAGTTACTGTCTTCTTCTAAATTCGACTTGTTATTGATCATAATGATTTGCATTTCTTATATTGTTAAGAATGGGGTACAGGAAAATCTCATTCAGTAAATCCTTTTTTAATACTGTCAACAAATTCGTAAAAATTTTTCTTAAAGGTGCCTGCTGCCTCTATGCTTTTAGGCAGAAAATTAGAAATCTTAATTATACGAACATAGACACACTAATTGGAGAAGAAAATCACGTAATTGACCTGCGCCAGTATATATTTGAAGTATTAAAGATTTATAATTAAATATTTGTTTGTTTTGGTGTTGATGTATGAGGGGTTTGTTGTAATGGTTGATTAATAGCCTTATATTACTTTATGGAAGAAAATATTTTCATTTTTCGGGATACAATATTTTATAATGTAATAGGGAAGATGTTCTATTGTTACAGAATAAAACCCACTGTTTTGTGTAAACCAAATATAAATATTGTACTACAATGTACAGTATATAAAGTTTTGTCAATAAAGGATAATAATACATGCAGGAACTTTTAAACAAGGAATTCTTGTCCAAATATTGTAGTATCGAGATCTTATACAAATTGAAAACAATATCTTCATGTTTCTTGTCATATTTGTATAATCTCTGATCCAATAAAGGTTGGAGAAGAAAGTGGCTTGTTTGCCCCGTAGCTTATATTATGCCCATGCGTAATCTTTGCAAGGATTCACACTTCTTTGTAAACGTCTCCCAAGAAATATTACTTATATGGGTAAACATTTGTTTATTTACGTCCTAAGACGAATCTGAATATATTAGTTGAGACGGGTGCTGACAGCCGATGTTGAAATCCATGGTCAAGAAATTCCGGGAACCAATGAGGTGCCCATGAACAGATTTTTTGACATCCCTATACAATATTGTTTGCAGTAATAACTCAGAGGAAGATTGAAAGAGACTGACAACACCAACTTTATGTGCACAGCAAATATTAAATTATTAGTGTCTCTCAAATTATTAAATTAAGGAATACTAGCTTAATTTTAATATTTCTATACTGTTTCGCTTGGAAGTAATGAGTTCAACTTGTAAAAACTTCCAAAATGTTAAAAGTTAGATTGTTATAATGATTCTTTTTCTAAAACATTTTATTTATAGACTTGCTAAGAAGTTTTATTTCTCGCACTGTTCTATCGGAATTTTGTCGATTAAAAATTTCCAAAACCACTAAGACAATGAATTACTGATAGAAGTTTTATATGATTGGATTTTATCTAAAGCCTTCATGCCTTTTGTGTGAGTAGGAAAGATTGTACCTAAAAAAAAAGATGAAAGGTTTTCCAACTGTTTTAAGATTTTGTAATAATCAAGTCCTTGTTTGGGGATAATGGAAAACAGTAGAATTCTGTCTTCGTGGTCTTGGTGAAGCCATAAAATTACAGGACTGAATAACGCAAGAACTAAGAGAGAAGACAAACTCTAGAAGTGGATATTCAACAACTGACCATATACATGTAATTACCCAGCTAATGGATAAATCAACCAAGTATGACAAACCTCTATGTATTACATCTCTAGACTAAGAAAGCTTTGATTGTGTCAAATCTTCAGCAGTAATGAAAGCCCCTCAAAAACAAGGAATAGAAGTGTACCACGCACATATCACACACTAGTACACAGTAACAGTATTTCTGATTTTTGTATATTTTCCTTCTCTCTCTCCCCTCGCACTGATAACTTGGTTCTGCCCGTATGTACTTGTATCTATATGTTTGAATTTTTGTGACCTTCTTTCACGGATACTGTTCTTATAAAAGCACACTATGCAGAAATAGAGTTAATTGCAATTACACCATCTCTCAGTTACCACCTACTGGTGCATCCACACATTGGTGACTACCAGTGTGTTTTGCTCCCTCCTGTTTCTCCCGGCACTGCTGTGTCTTATTGTATGATGATGCTGCCATCAGAAACTGACTCTACTATCAACGCTATGCCCCTGAAACTACCGTCTTTTGCCAAGTGAGAGGCATTCACCTGGTTCCAGAGTGCTGAAGTCCAGTTTCGCATCAATGGCGTGACTCAGTTAAGTACCAAAGCAAATTACGTTCTCACAGCAATCCCCAAGGAAACTTTCCAGCCGCCCATATATCGAGACTTTTTCAGCTCTCTCAACAACTGTAGGGGGACCAAAAGGCTTCACTTGCCCTCAGGGAAATGACCTGTATCTCTCGTGTACAACCTGTCGTAGACGGCTCTCCTCGTAAAGTGAGTCTACTCTGTGCCCTTTGGGTATGGCGGCTACCCAAACCTGTACGTGCTGCTATCCCCGATGTGGATATTTGGCCCATGAAGGACCTGATGACCAAAGTCAACACCTTTATGTTCAGCAACTTCAATTTCTTCCAGATCTTCATCAACGCATCCACTCCTGACGAAGTGGACACCTATTCAACATCAACCAAAGCTGAGGTAAATGCGGTAGAACACAGATATCCACCCTGTGATGTGCCAGAGTTGCGACAAAGCCACCCAATACCCACATATACCACCCCTCGCTAGCGCCTCAACCAACAACCTTTCCAGCCGCTTCTTGGTGCCCAACGCCTGCAGTTATGTTACTTCCACTCCAAATTCAGGGCTGCTGTAAAGAAATATGCGGATGGTTGTCAATGGCCAAAATACATGTATGTGGTCATTGCTTGTAACTGTGGCCTCCCACGTCACTAATCTTTTATTTTTACATAATGCAGGTACAGGCATTCTACTGTATTTTTGGTAGACATGGGTGCTTTCTGTTCCCTTCTGCTAAGGCCATTCTCAAGGACACGACATAGTCGGTCTAGGTCTGCTGACATCCGCCTGGTAACCGGCAACAGATCTATGATATCCACCCACAATTATGAAACCCTCACAATATCGTTTGGAAGCACCTAATATATCTGGAAGTTTCTCATTGCTGACATAACATTGCCAATCCTTGGTGCAGATCTCCTGTCACGTTTCCACCTCCTGGTCGATGTAGCTCACCTACAGTTAATCAACTCGGATTCGTACTCCTCGACGCCTCTCCAACCTGCCCCCTCCAGCCTCACTCTCCACATCAGCACACCCACGGATCAAAACGCCCACCTCCTCGCATTGTACCCGGAAGTTTTACATCCACGGTTCCCGAAAACGCGAATCTGTCACCATATCAAGATGATGGGGCCCCCAGTGTTCGCCAGATTCAGATGTGTGGCACCCGATTGTTTGGTAGCTACTAAACAAACGTCAACTGAAATGGAAGAAATGGGCTTTGCCCAAGGCCTAAAGCCCATGGTCGTCACACTTGCATACCATGCTGAAAAAAGATGGCTATCTGCATCCGATTAGGGATTCCAGGCACTTTGACATGCAGACAGAACCGGATCACTACGCCTCTCATACATCGCCGACATGAGCTCCTACTTGCAGAAAGGAAGGGTTTTCTCTATGCACGGCCTCTTAAAAGGGTATTATCAGGTACACAAGAACCCAGAAGACATCCCCAAGACCACCATCATCACCCCCTTGGTATGCACACCTTCAATTACTCCTATTTTAGCCTTCAACATCTCATGGACGGTATCTTAGGGGACCTCCCCTTCTGTGTATGTTACTTGGATGACATACATGTGTTCTCTTCCTCCAAAGAGAAACATCTCCATCATCTAAGCATCATGCCTGACCACCTACAACAAAACAGTCTTGTAGTACGGTATGACAAGTTTACGTTTGGCGTGCACAAAGTATCATTCTTAGGGCACAGTAAAACTCCCTACCTGAAAAGGTAGCAGCCTTTCAGATCTTCCCCAAACCCTCGACCGTCAAAGCACTGCAAGAATTCTTTGGTATGATCAATTATTATCACCATTTTATGGCAGCCATCCCCTCCACTCTTGCCAACCTCGACTTCCTCCCTCAAGGGCCAGTCAAACGACCTGAAGTGGGGGCCCCTTCAAGAAGCGTCCTTTTGCTATGCAAAAAATGTTCTATCAATTGCTGCTGATTCCACTTTTCCTGTGCCACATGCACTTCTCTCCACCAATGCCAGTGACGTCACTATTGGGTCAATCCTTGAGCAGACGGTCAACGGCTCACCTGGCCCATTAGCTTTCTTTAGTAGGAAACTGTCCAAGGCGGAATCCAGCTACTCTACCTTTGACCACGAATTACTGGCAGTGCACTTGGCTGCCGGTCACTTTTACCACTTCTTGGAAAGTATGCCCTTCGTCATTCGCATGGAACACATGACTCTGGTGCCCAGCTTCACTTGACAGCCCGATGCTTGGTCCGCTCCTCAATATCAACATCTCTCCTCCGTGGCTGAATACAATTGTGCCCTTCAGTACGTTCCTGGGAAAATAAATTGTGTTACCGATGCCCTGTCAAGAAACACATTGGCTGCCATTGAATTACAACGCCTTGTCAGAAGCCCAACAAAAAGATCCAGAGTACCCACCATGTAGGCCATCCTGCACATCCTTCCGTTGGGAGGACGTCCCTCTCGACAACTCCAACGCTTACCGTCTCCCATGCACCGACAAGCATTTGATTTCCTTCTACTGCACAGCTGCTGAACCCAAAGTTCATTAGACATGGCCTTACTAAGGATGCTAAGGATTGGGTCTGCGTCTGTACTTCATGCTAAACCAGAAAAGTATATCTACACACGGATTCAGGAGTCGGCACCTTTCTTAAACCTCGGTGATACTTTCCCCACATTCACGTTAATGTTGTAGTCCCTCTACCTACATCAAAAGGACAACATTACCTGTTTACTGTCATCGACCATTATTCGTTGGCCTGAAGCCATTCCCATAGAATCGGCAATGTCCGCCTCGTGTACATCTGCCTTACTCTCAGGGTGGATAGCGAGAATTGGTATCCCTGAGCATATTACTTCCGACAGGGTACCACTTTCATCCATCAATTGTGGACATCATTAGTGAATCTTCTTGGTATTATGGGAGGAATTACAAAAGATGATAGAAGATTTGAATAGAGAAAGCAAAAATGTAATACTGAAGATGAATGAGTAAAACTAAGATAATTTTCAATGAAAATGCAGAGACAACATATAAAAGTCATGGACGAACCCCAAGAGAGTGTTAATGACTACACATACTTAGGACGAGACAGCATTGGTTTCCTGAGGACATGAGACTGAAATTTTAAGAAGGATAAGCAAGGGTTGGAGAGCTTTTGGTAAACAAAATGAGATTATGAAAAGTAAAATGTGACTTTTTCTAAAAATAAATTATCTAATGAGATGGTCCTGCCAGTATTAACTTATGCATCAGAAACTTAGAGCTTATTAAGCCTAAGAACATAAGGTATTTACATCTCAAAGAGGTTTGGAAAGAATAAAGATTGAAATAACACTAAGAGACAGTAAAAGAGCAACATGGTTACGAGAGCAAACTAAAGTAGAAAATATTCTAACAACATTTAAGAAAGAGAAATAGATATGGGAAAGGGCATATACTGAGAATGACAAACAACAGATGGACAATAAGAGTAACCGAATGGGTCCTCAGAGACTGTAAACGAAGCAATGGAAGGAATTGAAGATGATGGATTGACGAAATAAGAAATTTTGCCGGTATAAACTCCAATAAAAAGACCATAAATAGACACGGGTGGAAGGACATGTCTGAGGTCTTTGTTGGGCAGTGGATGATATATATATATATATATATATATATATATATATATATATATATATATATATATATATATATATATGTATGTGTATATATATTTCTATTCACGTATGACCACTTAGTCTCTCCCCGTCCCTTGGGTAAAGAACGAGGAAGCAGTCATACCTTTGTGAGATGGGGTACCCCAAGAGGTACCTAAGAATGGGGGAGGGGTGGGAAAGGTTTGATTTGTGTGTGTGTGTTTGTGCATATCTATGTACATATTTATCTGTCATTTTTGACGGATTGCCTACTCTATTGTGTGTGTATATATATATATATATATACATATATATATATATATATATATATATATATATATATATATATGTATATATAATACATATATGTATATATATATATATATATATATATATATATATATATATATATATGTATTTATAACATGTATAATATATATAATGTATATATATATATATATATATATATATATATATATATATATTATACATGTGTGTATATAAAAACATATATATATATATATATATATATATATATATATATATATATATATATATATATACATACACGCACACATATACAGTATATAAATATTGTGTATATATATATAAATATATATATATATATATATATATATATATATATATATATATATACAGTATGTGTGTTTGCATTCCTATTAGACAACTTGATTACATGACTAATAATTCTTATGAAAAAAAGTTATAGTTTAGAAAATTATGTTTGCGTACAGAAAGAAAGATAGATAGATAGATAGGCATTCCTACCTTTGGAACCATATATCCATATAATGATTTATTGAAAATTTTAACCCAAACATTCTTTCGATATATTCAAGAGTTCATTTCAAAGGAAATTGTAGGTGCGAAGCTATGTGACTATGTATCATTTGTGAAACCAAAGTTCCTTCGTATTTATGTTGTTATGCAGGTTACCTCCAATAAATCAATCAATCAATTGCAAATTGTTTGCCACGCTATCTGCACAAACCGGATGTAGGATAAAATCTATGTTCGGGTATATATATAAATTTCAATGTTTGTTCCATTGTTTACTAAGTGTGACAATTTAGTTAATTCACTTTTTTACTTAAATGTTTTACCATATTACCTAAACTGAATTATGGTTTATTATTACAGGAGATAGGACAAAGATAAAAAGAGTCTGATAGACATTATTTCAACCTATGTACTCAAAAACCTTTAGAATAGTATAAATGAGTTATTCAATACAAAAAAAGACCTAGCAATTTTTATGAATTATTTAAGTTTAAAAACACGTGTGTAAATTACGTACATATACTTTGTTTACTTAGAAAATCTCGACTTCATGAAACTAGTCTTGAATATTGTTATTAGCTTATACTCTTTTATTATTGAAAGCCACAGTTTTTTACTACTTATTTTCGTTATGAGCTCCAAGGTGGAGGGACGTTGCCAAGGCTACTAATTAGATTGCCCGTGTGTGCTACATAAAGTTGATAGTAAACATCTGTAAAATATCTTTGAAGTGGTGCTTAATTCCTTGATATGGTCAGAGTTGATATCATATACGACTGAAGTAATGTAAAATGAATTATATGCACACACACTCACACATACTCTCTCTCTCTCACACACACACAAACACACACACATATATATATGTATATATATATATATATATATATATATATATATATATATGCATATATATGTATATATACATATGTATATACATATGTGTATATATATATATATATATATATATATATATATATATCTGTATATATAATTACAAATATATATATATATATATATATATATATATATATATATATATATATATATCTGTATATATAATTACAAATATATATATATATATATATATATATATATATATATATATATATATAGCCTATATATATATATATATATATATATATATATATATATATATATATATATATATCTGTATATATAATTATAAATATATATATATATATATATATATATATACATATATATATATATATATATATATATATATATATATATATATATTATTACTATCCAAGCTACAACCCTAATTGGAAAAGCAAGATGCTATAAGCCCAGGGGCTCCAATAGGGAAAAATAGCCCAGTGAGGAAAGGAAATAAGGAAATAAATAACTGAAGAGAACAAATTAACAATAAATCATTCTAAAAAAAGTAATGTCAAAAGAGATATATCATATATAAACTATTAACAACGTCAACAACAAAAATGTCATATATAAACTATAAAAAGACTCATGTCCGTCTGGTCAACAAAAAAGCATTTGCTCCAACTTTGAACTTTTGAAGTTCTACTGATTCAACAACCCGATTAGGAAGATAATTCCACAACTTGGTAACAGCTGGAATAAAACTTCTAGAGTACTGCGTAGTATTGAGTCTTATGATGGAGAAGGCCTGGCTATTAGAATTAACTGCCTGCCTAGTGTTACGAACAGGATAGAATTGTCCAGGGAGATCTGAATGTAAAGGATGGTCAGAGTTATGAAAAATCTTATGCAACATGCATAATGAACTAATTGATCGACGGTGCCAGAGATTAATATCTAGAACAAGAATAAGAAATTTAATAGACCGTAAGTTTCTGTCCAACAAAGTAAGATGAGAATCAGCAGCTGAAGACCAGACAGGAGAACAATACTCAAAACAAGGTAGAATAAAAGAATTAAAACACTTCTTCAGAATAGATTGATCACCGAATATCTTAAAAGACTTTCTCAATAAGCCAATTTTTTGTGCAATTGAAGAAGACACAGACCTTATATGTTTCTCAAAAGTAAATTTGCTGTCAAGAATCACGCCTAAAATTTTGAATTTTGAAATAGTCATACAAATTTAACGAAACATTATCAATACTGAGATCCGGATGTTGAGGAGCCACCGTCCTTGACCTACTTACAATCATACTTTGAGTTTTGTTAGGATTCAACTTCATACCCCATAATTTGCACCATGCACTAATTTTAGCTAAATCTCTATTAAGGGATTCACCAACCCCAGATATACATTCAGGGGATGGAATTGATGCAAAGAGAGTAGCATCATCTGCATATGCAACAAGCTTATTTTCTAGGCCAAACCACATGTCATGTGTATATAGTATGAAAAGTAATGGGCCAAGAACATTACCCTGTGGAACACCGAATATCACATTCCTATACTCACTATGGTGCCCATCAACAACAACTCTTTGAGATCTACTACTTAAAAAATCAATAATAATGCTAAGAAACGACCCCCCCACTCCCAACTGTTTCAGTTTGAAAACAAGGGCCTCATGATTAACACGGTCAAAGGCAGCACTAAAATCAAGGCCAATCATACGAACTTCCTGACCACAATCATGGGATTTCTGTACTGCATTGGAGATTGTAAGAAGGGCATCACATGCTCCAAGGCCTTTCCGAAAACCAAATTGCAAACTAGGGAATAGATGATTACCTTCAGCAAACCTATTAAGACGTTTTGCCAGAAGACGTTCAAAAACTTTAGATAATATGGGAGTTATGGAAATTGGGCGGTAATCAGTGGGACTTGAGCTACCACAAACACATTTACATAGAGGAGTAACATTACCAATTCTCCAACAAGTGCTAAAAGCTCCTCTTCTTGCTAACTTGCGTAAAATAACAGATAACTTTGGAGCTAAGAAATCTGCTGTCTTTATAAAAAACAAAGAAAAAATACCATTAGGGTCTACACCTCCATAAGCATCAAGGTCCATCAACAGAGCTTTAATCTCATGAGATCGAAAAGCTAAACTAGTTAGTTTAGCCTCAGGAAAACAGGAATGAGGAAGTTCAAGTTTTTCATTACTCTGTTTACTGTCAAAAACATCAGCCAAAAGGGTTGCCTTTTCCTTTGGACAGTGAGTGACTGAGCCATCTGGTTTAAGTAAAGGAGGAACTGTTGCATCTACACCAAAGAGTGCAGATTTAAGGGTAGACCACCATTTATGTTCCTGAGTTGTACCAGAGAGGGTTTCTTTTATGATTAAATTGTACTCCTTTTCAGTTGAGGCATAAACTCTCTGAGCAAAAGCTCGAAGCTGAGTATAGTTGTTCCAGGTCAAATCTGATCTGTTACCCTTCCAAAGGTGATAGGCCTCCTGCTTCTCCAAATAAGCACGTCTACAATCATCATTGAACCACGGTTTGTCCTTCATTCGGTACCTTAGCACACGAGAAGGGATACGCCTATCAATTATGTTGACTAGATTCTCATTCAAAGGGACAACAGGATCTACACTATTATATAATTGTGACCAATTCAAGAACAAAAGATCATGCAAAATCCCATTCCCGTCTGCTTGGGATTTCATATAAATTTTACAAGAATATGATATATAGGGGACAGGCTGCTCAGTCTTCACTAATAATGAAATCAAGGCATGATCAGAAGTCCCGACTGGAGAACCAACCTTACTAGTTATAACGCCAGGGGAGTCAGTGTATACGAGGTCCAAGCAATTACCAGACCTGTGAGTAGCTTCATTTATGATTTGCTCACAGCCTGATTCTGAGGCAAAGTCTAAAGCTCTTAAGCCATGGCGATCGGTAGGAGAGATAGAACTCAACCACTCCCTATGGTGAGCATTAAAATCACCAACAAAGACAAACGAAGCCTTTCTATCATCTTCTTGTATCTTAGCCATAATGGTAAGAAGACAATCAAAGATAGAATCATCCATGTCTGGATTCCGGTAGATTGAACACAAATAAAAGTTGTTATGCCTGCCACAAACTTTTATTACCTGAATCTCATGACATCCACATTGATAGCAGGACTTATGAGAAGCAGGGTACTCGGTCCTAATATACACCGCCATTCCCCTGGCCCTAGGAATGGAATCACGTTTCAACATTATTGGCTTCTTAAAACCAGTTATAAGGAGCTCAGATGAGTGCCTCATATTAGAAACCAAAGTTTCTGAGCACAAAAGAATATCATACTGTTTGGACGCAACTGTAAGGTCTTGGATATTTGCATGAAGACCACGAATATTGCAATACAGAAGACGACATTGACGAAATCTAGGACGTACTGGTCCCGGATTTAGCTCAATGTCTCCAGACAGCATAAGAATTAATAGAAATAAAAAAGAGACATCATACTTAAAAACTAAATTAACAAGAATTAAAACAAAAACAATATGTACAGAATAATAATAAAAGTGATTGATGATATCCATAGACAATAGTAAAAAGTCGGAAAAACTGGTCAACATGGAGGAGCCGATACACCATGCAAGGCTAAATACCCTCCAGGATAGCCACTTCAACTGAAGGGAGGACAGTAAGGATGGTTTTGAGAAGAAAAAATCAGAAAAAGGAAAAGACAACCTCTTGATAAACCACCTGGCATCCATGGCCCTTCTATTAAGCCTCCCCAACACACCATTTCAAAAAAAACAAGAGGAAGAAAAAAAAAATAAGATAGAATAGTGTGCCCGAGTGTACCCTCAAGCAAGAGAACTCTAACCCAAGACAGTGGAAGACCATGGTACAGAGGCTATGGCACTACCCAAGACTGAAGGAAAATGGTTTAATTTTGGAGAGTCCTTCTCCTAGAAGAGCTGCTTGCCATAGCTAAAGAGTCTCTTCTACCCTTACCAAGAGGAATGTACACTGAACAAATTGCAGTGCAGTAAATTACCCCTTGGTGAAGAAGTGTTAAGTATCTCATTGTTGTCAGATGTATGAGGAAAGACGAGAATATGTAAAGAATAGGCCAGACTATTCCGTGTAAGTGTAGGCAAAGAAAAAATAAGCCGTGACTAGAGAGAGGGGTCCAATGCAATACTGTCTGGCCAGTCAAAGGATCCAATACCTCTCTAGTGGTAGTATCTCAACGGGTGGCTGGTGCCCTGGCCAACCTACTATATATATATATATATATATATATATATATATATATATATATATATATATATATATATATATACACATATATATCAAATTTCTGAGCGGAGATACCTTGACAAGGTGAATGGATTTAAGAATCCCTATGATCAGTTAAACTGTTTTTACTAGGCAGACCCCATACTAGTTTGGTTTGCTGTGAGCGATTAGGCGGAAATCTCCCACCATCACTAATCCACACTGGCCAGCCTGGTGATGAAAACTGATCAAACCCCAGATATGAATTGACATATCCGAGGCCTTTTTCATGCATTGGATTAAAAAAAGGTTGCATTTGTTGTTGATATATATACACACACACACATATATATATATATATATATATATATATATATATATATATATATATATATACATATATATTTATATATATAAATATATTTATATATATTCATATATATATATACATATAGATATATATATATATGTATATATATATATATATATATATATATATATAGGTATACATAAATATATATATATATATATATATATATATATACATATATATATATATATATATATATATATATATATATATATATATGTATGTATATATCATTATTATTAGCAGTTACTAGTCCCCTGCAGAACAAAGGCCTAAAACACGTTCTTCACTTCGGTCTGTTTATGGCCTTTCTATGGCATTCCACGCCCTCAAACTTTCTTAGTTCATCAATCCATCATTTTCTCTTCCTTACCCTGCTTCTTTTGCATTCTCTAGGGATTCATTCTGGTATTCTTAATGTCCATCTATAATTTGTCATTCTAATTATATTTCTTGTCCATGTCTATTTCTTTTTCTTACATGGTGGTAAAATATATTCTAGTTAAGTTTTCTCTCTTATCGATGTTCTTTTTCTGTCTCTTAGTCATAAAATCATTTTGTCCACCAAAAGCTCTCCATCGCATGCCTGTATACGTATATATATATATATATATATATATATATATATATATATATATATATATATATATATATATATATATATATATATATATATATATATATATGCGCACGTGTGTGTGTATACATGGTGTGTATGTATGTGTGCTTGCTGTATCAGAGGCATCTAAATATCGAAGACAATCTCTCTCCGGACAAATAAGAACTCTAGTCGGGTTTTAAAAACGAACAGAAACTACATTTATGAGTTTCTATTTACTGGTAATACCTGGCAACGACATATGCTTCAAACTAATCTTATGCGTGAGTCTATCTCAGGCCTAGAATATAAAGACTATGATAGTGAAAAAAATATGTGCAAAGATATCTGAAAATCTGAAATGAATCAAAAGAAGTTTTGATAAAATGAAAACAAAGTATTCTGGAAATTTTTAAGATTAACTTTCAAATAAGATATATTTTTTTCTTTTAATAAAGCTTTAAAAGATCTCATGACCGATAGTACCAGCTTCATACAGTCCCACTTCTGTAGGGGGTTTAACGTTGTTTCCCCCGGACCGTTATTGCTTGTCCAATGCAATCAAAACCATGAAAACATTGATGGCTTCTGGTTCAATTCCATTTAGGGAGGCGTTGTCCCTTATGAGTGGCTATAATCTCACTGGTCCTGCATTCTTTCCGCAGTAGTTTCTGAACTAGTTTCTGTTCTTCCCATAGCTTGGTTGAAGATGAAGAAAGTTGGTGAGATTGGTCATACGACCCAGTAACTTCAAGATATATCTTGAAGTTTTCCATTGCCAAAAAAAAATCTAAGTTTTCAGTAATCACAACTTCATTAATTTCAGAGTTCCATAAATAATTTCTATTTATTTTTTATTTTTACTGCCATGGTCAGGACATTAATGTATAATTCCATCATCCATCCATTGCAGACCTGACTAAAATTTACGTAGAAGTGGTTAAAGTGGTTGGAGTCTTGTTTGTTCGGAGCAATCTTTTTTAAAGATTAACGTAAAGTGTCATACAAAAAGTGCTTATATGTAGGCTATATGTATATATATATATATATATATATATATATATATATATATATATATATATATATATATATATATATATACTTTATATGTATACACATATATATATAGATTGTATATATATATGTACTATATATTATATATAAGTATATATATCTATATAGCCTATATATATATATATATATATATATATATATATATATATATATATATATATATATATATATATGTATATATATGATAAATTTTTCACATTTAAACGTGTTTTTTCATATTTCAAATAAGCCATATACAGTATATTGATACATTAAAGTCTACATTTTCTTAACGACCTCGGAATCAGAGCCCCAGGCGAAATCACTTAAAGACTATAGTATCTGACCGGCCTCGTTTCGAACCCTGGTCCAGGATACTTGTATGACATTGGCCATACCACTTAGCCACGAAGAAATATAAAAGTCAATGACAATTCTTCTGTACATATACCTGTCGAATTCAGGTTTTTTGTACTCAGAATTGAAATCAGACCATCTTCATCATCGTAGCTAATTGGTAGGTTCGTGACTTGGCATTCGATTAATGATAAATTTTGCACATTTAAACGTGTTTTTCTATTTCAAATAGCCCATATATATTAATATATTAATGTCTGGATTCTCTTAACAACCTCGGAGCCAGAGCCCCAGACGAAAGCACTCAAAGACTATAGTATTTGACCAGCCGGGTTTCGAACCCTGGTCCAGGATACTTTTATGACATTGATCATACCACTCAGCCACGAAGAAAGATAAAAGTTAGTGACAATTCATCTGTACATAACCTGTCGAATTCAGGTTTTTTGTATTCAGAATTGAAATCAACGCATCTTCACCATCGTAGCTAATTGGCAGGTTTGTGACTTGACATTCGATAAAGGATAAATTTTGCACATTTAAACGTGTTTGTCATATTTCAAATAAGCCATATTTACTATTACATTAAAGTGCGGATTCTCTTAACGACCTCGGGATCAGAGCCCCAAGCGATATCACTCAAAGGCTATAGTATCTGAGTACAAAAACCTGAATTCGACAGTTATATGTACAGAAGAATTGTCATTGACTTTTATTTTTCTTCGTGGCTAATTAGTATGGTCAATGTCATACAAGTATCTGGGACCAGGGTTCGAAACCCTGCCGGTCAGATACTATAGTATTTGAGTTATTTCGCCTGGGGCTCTGACCAAGAGGTCGTTAAGAGAATTACGATAAGAATGGATATACAAAGATATATTTTTGCATGAGAAAGGATCCTTTAATGATCAATTTCTTGATTCTAGATGAATCAGATTTCAGAAAAGAAGATAATAAGTATTACTGGAAATCAGACCGAGGCTTGGGTTTAAATCATGACTTTGGGTTCAGGTAATTTAGAAGGATTCCACAATATTTCTAAGGTTAAAGTTATTATTATAGATTACCGAGTTGGAACCCGACCAACAGATTCTTTGGTACAAGCTAAGCCAATGGTCAGCTTTTGGTATAATATATACTTGATACTCTTTTTGTGTTAGTTGTCGTAACTTCTATACACACACACACATTATATATATATATATATATATATATATATATATATATATATATATATATATATATATATGTATATATATATATATATATGTGTGTGTATATATATGTATATATAGATATATATATATATATATATATATATATATATATATATATATAAAGTGTTTGCACGCAGGTGTATGTGTATATATACACATTTTTTTCATTAATATATATATATATATATATTATATATATATATATATATATATATATATATATATATATATATATATATATATATATATATATATATATATATATATATATATATATATATATATATATATATATATATACATAGAGTATATAAAGTGTTTGTGCACACAAGCGTATGTGTATATATACACATATTTTTTCATTAAACGGTCAAGCGCTGGTGGCATCAATCACTTCAGAGCAACACTTGTCTTTTTTTTTCTTTTCTTTTTTTTGTATCTTTTCTTGCCTTCAAGGATAAAGTTTGAAAGAAAATACGGAAATTGTTATTGTGTTGTTCAATTCATTCAACATTTGCCGTTAGCTGTTTCACCCAATGGCTAATGGCTTTTGTCAAGGCATCTCTACAAAGAAATAATTTGTATGGATAGACTACGATTATTTAAGAATAAGGATTTCTTTTTTGAAATGCTCTGACGAAAGCCATAGTTATTGGTTGACACATATGTCGATACAAGCTGAGTAAATGGAGCAGTATTTGCAAATTCCATAATTTGCTTGAAAAGGATAACCCAATGACAAGAGAAAACACAATAAACTAGAAAAGTCTTGTCTTCAAATAATTGATGTCGCAAGTGATTTAGCGTATCATGAAAAGTGCGTAAAAATAAAGTCAAAGGACATTCTATCATTGTTTTGACAAAGTTTTTTTTTTTTCTTCTACGCTTCATTTTCTACTAGCCTACATAACATGTTTTCTTTTGCTTCTTCCTTTAGTATTCCTTTAAAATTGTCTTTCTAGATGCATATCTATTCCTTTGCATATTAAGCATGGTTTGTTTTCATGATTATTAAACGAAGTATCACATGCATACATATTTCTTTGGGAGTAGTTTTTTTTATAACTATAATATATATTAATTTTGATTATTTTAAAGTAACAATGAATAAAATTGAAACATAATATTAAAAGGAACATTGCAATGTTTGAAACAGCATTCTTTTCTACTTTTCTACTAACCTCATATCAACTGAATTATTTTCAGCTTAGCCGATTCATATGATATGTTACAAAAATAGCTAACCTGAATAGGTTAGAACCTTCCCCAGCTATTAAAATTACCGGTTTAGAATTGATGACAGGCCCCATTAAGTTATTTAGAATTGATTTACTTTGTATAAATAAATCAAGGAAGACGAATAATTTAGAACAATACATTTAAAGCAGCTATAGATACATAATTTCAGAGTATTGAAAAAATTAAAACAAGATCATACCCATCCAAGTAGATGGATATCTTAATAACATATTTCATTCGTGTTTAAAAAATTTATCAAAACCGCCATGAGGTTGCATCATTTTTCAATAAGTTAACTGTAGAGAAGGGACATGAAATCTATACTCATTATTAACACTGCTATTATTTTTATTATTATTATTATTATTATTATTATTGCTATTGTTACGATTATGATTATGATTATGATTGTTGTTGTTGTTGTTGTTGTTATTATTATTATTATTATTATTATTATTATTATTATTATTATTATTATCATTATTATTGTTGTTGTTGTTGTTGTTGTTGTTGTAATCATTATTATTATTATTATTATTATTATTATTATTATTATTATTATTATTATTATTGTTGTTGTAGTTGTTGTTATTATTTTATAAACAGCAACCCTAGTTAGAAAAGTAGGATGCTATAAGACCAAGGACTCCAACAGGGAAAATAACCCAGTGAGGAAAGGAAATACAGAAATAAACAACAGATGTTTAAAAACAATGATAACATCAAAATAAATTTTTCATATATAAACTATAAAAAAAATCAAAATAATACGCGGATACGAGGAAGAGAAAAGAGATAGAATAGTGTGCCCAAATATACCCAAATGAACCCTCAAGCAAATCTATAAAAGGTCGCGAGTTGCTGTAATATCTTCTTTTGGCAACTTTCCTGAGTTCATCAACGCTTCTACGGCTAGACATTGATTTGGGCTTTAATCAGTCCACTCGTTGCATGGCCACCACATGCCATTAAAATAGCGAGCTACTGAGCTTTAGTTACATTGACTTCCGACAATTCCTGAACAATTGGGTTTTCCAAAAACTACTGTACATTTAATTGAGCCATGTTGTACTTTACAAAAATTATACCTCTCCCAAAAGTATATCCTAACAATACACGGAATCCTATCAACATTAAACTTGTCAATGAATTAATCAAAACACGGCCCTGT
>NC_090750.1:35572204-35577204 GCF_036898095.1 Palaemon carinicauda | reverse complement strand
ATTCTGGTTGTGGGCAATAAGGGCTTTTTGGGCGGGACAGGGGTAGGAATAGATATTCCTTCATCCTTCGATTTTACTTGTCCAGGTTTACAGCACAATTTCGCAACACAACTCACCACCACCGTTTCGTCATTTAATTAAATCACTACAACACTTGCACTTGCAACTTTCAACTTGCCATTCGGGATCCACCCCGGACCCAGCAACCATGAATCATATAAATACATGAATATTACAGCATACGCCTGACGGGTCTCACCTGACCTATTTAACCTCTGCTTGTTTTTAGGTTCACTCAGCAATGAGAACGTATTGCCACGCTCAGAAAAATTACCACAATATTTTAGGTGTACATTAAGCATCAACATAAGAACACATTGCTATCATCAAGTTTATTTAAAACACGTCAAAAGAAGAAATGAGGTCTGTTCAAACAACAACAACAGCAAAGGAAGAAAAAAATATTCTACTCATCAACTCGAAGAATGTCACGTATGCAGGGGTAAGAAGGAATACTTGAAAACTACCTCTTCAGGCACCACATGTATGTGTGCCTGATGATGTTCAGACACAGCCCCATTAATAATGCTTTGTATCACAACTGTGTTAGACTTAACCATCTTTACTCGGTACGGACCCAAATACACTGGCTCTAGTTTGTGTTTCCTAGGTTGTAATCGTTTCAAACGCACACGATCACCCACAAATACTTTTACCGGTGCAGTTTTGAAACGACCATCATACTTTCAGCTGTGTTTTTTATTAGCTCTTTTCAAAAACCTTTCAGTGGTGTTCATTATTCTCCTCAATAGATTTAATAAATATACAAGGTATTGCTCAATTGAATAATTTGGCAATTGTTGCAAATTAATGAGAACCATATATGGTAACACAGGATCCTGTCCATACACTAAAAAGAAAGGCGTGTCCCTCAGCGAAGCATTATATGCAATGTTCAAAGCTAGCCCAGCTGTCGGAATCATGGCGTGCCAATGAAGGTGGTTATCAGCCACTATGTAACGTAAAATTCGCACTACTTCCCTATTATGCGATTCCACTAAGCCATTTGCTAAAGGCCTATATGCCGTCACTGAAAAGTGCTCAATTTTCATAAGTCCGTGACCGATTTCACCTCCTTATTCATAAACTCGAGACCATTATCACTTATCAACATTTTCAGGCAACCAAACGTAGAAATGAAAGAGCACAGCACCTGGGCTAATAAATTTGCCGATTTATCCAACATTGCGTAAGTATGAGTGTACCGAGTAAATGCATCCACAAATACATATGTATATACTTATGTTTGTGTTAAACTAGTAGGAAATGGTCCTACCACATCTACTGTATATGCACTCTATAAAATTTAATAGAAATCACAGGCCACTTTCTGGCTTCCGGTACAGTGTTTTTATGTTCTTTGAAACAGTTATAAGCATTACAACCTTTCATATAATTCTCTATTGATTTTTTTCATTCCTAACCAAAAGAAGGATTCACATGCTCTCTTTAATGTTCTATCAATCCCTAAATGCTCTGCATATGGACTTGCATGTACAATGTGGATGGCTCGGTTAATTAAAGAGGGAAGAAGAACTACCTGTGCACAAAATTCCCCTCCCCTCTTTTCGTAGGCACAATATAAGATATCATTGTCTATAAAAAAAAATTCTCACGATGCACATTCAGAAATAACGGATAGCTCTCCGATTCCCCTATAATCACTGCTCGCACTTTTTCCATCCATTTCTCTTTTTTCTGTACCTCTCGGACTTCTTTCATGTCCCAACCTCACAAGTCAATGAAACCTGCATCATCAGGGCATTCATTCTGGACACCCCTGGTCATGTCCTCGGTCACCCACATATATTCATCTTCGCCGCTCATATCTCTCTCTCTCCCTCTCTCACTCTCTCCGCTCGCGTATTCTGAATGCTCATCGGGAGAATTCACATCCTGTTCTCTATTTTCTCTATTTTGTTGGGGGTCTTCAATATTTTGATTACGTTCTTCGTTCCTCTTTTGTGCCCTAGTTGTTACACCTATTACTGCACCTCTAGAGAGAGAATCAGCTACCTTGTTAGCTTTACCCTCTATGAAAACCTTTTATATTAAACTCTAACAATCTCTCAATCCATCTCCCTTGTCGAGAGGTCAAATCTTTTTTATAATACAAATCACGTATGGGGCGATGATCACTTTGCAACTCAATCGACTGACCTAATAAAAAGAACCGATGCCTCTCTAGAACCCAAAGAATAGCCAAAGTTTTTCGATCGAATGTACTATAATTCTTTTCGGCCCCTTTTAATGCACAGGAAGCAAAACAAATGGGTCGCTCTCTGACTTTATCATATCGCTGAGAAACTACTCCACCAATAGCTACGCTACTCACATCTGTTATCACTAAAAACGGGCGATCAAATCTAGGACATGCAAGTAATTTATTGCTAGTTAAGGCAGCTTTCAAATGGTTAAAGGCCCTTTTTTCTTCCATTCCCCAATTTTTTACTTTTGTTTCTTTAAAGCATCCAAGGGTCTCGCTATCTCTCCAAAACCTCTTATGAATTTACGGTAATACCCAGCTAGCCCAAGGAACCCAGCAACTTCCTTATGGGTACGTGGCCTGGGGAAATCTCTAATAGCCGCTACTTTACTGGGGCAGGGTTGGATACCCTCTGGAGTTATTATGTGATCTAAATATTCGACCTCTTTACAGAAAAATTTGCACTTTGACAAATTTATTTTTATACCCTTACGTTGCAATTCTTCTAAAACTTTACGAATATTATTATCATGTTCTTTGGTCGTTTTCCCTGTAATTATTAAATCAACAGTTGTAAAATATTTACTTTCCAATACTTTCACAAGCAATTCTTCGATCGAGGGCAATGGAAATGCATTATCCTTAGTGATTGCATTCAACTTCCTATAATCAACACACAATCTTACCGAGCCATCCTTTTTCCTAATAGCTACAATTGGAGAAGCCCAGGGGGATTCACTCTCCTCGATTACCCCTTGTTCCCTTAATTTATTGATTTCCCTTTCTATCTCTCCCTGGAAATGAATGGGTACCTTATAAGCCTTGGCCTATTCAGCTCTGCCTGCCCAGTTTCAATGCTAAAGGGAAATTGATCAATCCTCCCAGGTGGCTCATCTCCAATTGCAATTACATCGGAATAATTATTGATAATATCACTAACTACAGGTTCAAATTCTAACAGACATAGTTTTCGCGCTTGCATAATCAAATTCTAAGTGCGTTCGTCCGTGCGGCCTGGAGTTGTGGCTCCCAACATCCTATTATTAGCATTTTCACATAACTAATTCACACACAGAATCACTTCCTAACACAACTCTTTTATTTGACAAATTAACTATCATTATATCAGCACTGTTCTCTTTTATTTCTGATAAGCCCTCTAAAATCATATGGGCCCAATTTTTATGGAGTTTAACAACGACCTTGGTTCCTTCTGGAAGAGGGCAACACGGGGTCACTGATATGCTCGTAAGTGTCTGGGGAGACAACACTTCTCCTCTCTCAGGTACACCTGTTACCTTACTTAAATGTCTCTCCGAGCCCATACACGCACTTACTCTCTCATAACTTTCTATCGGCAAAATGTACCCTCCTGCTTTTACTGTTATTGTATCTTTTCTCCCAAAAATTCATAATTGATTACATGAAATAAAATCTATTCCTTAGATAGCCTCTATTCCTGGAATTCCCAAGGTAGGCAAGACAAAAAAATCATGTGTAAACTTCACAGATCCCACGTTAAAGTTGACGATCGTTGTATGGCTTACGCATATTTTATTTCCTCCTGGAGTGTCGAGGACGATGGATGCTGCTGACTGTAGTGGGTTTGAGGAGAATCATTTTTCAATCAATGAAACTGGCTCCTGTGTCGATCAGCGCTCGAATGGATTTATCTGGCAGGTCAATCCTAAATGCTAACATTCCTAGCTGGCCATTACAAGATATGGGGCACGGGCCAATGACCTCAGCTGCAATGCCGCTGTTCCCTAGTACTGCGAAGGTGAGGTTGGTGGTACCGATGGAGGTCCCAGTGCCTGCTCTAACTCCGTCGTCGATGGAAGCGCTGCCTCGGCTACTGCTTGTGAGGTCATGCGGGGGGGCATTGAACTCCCTCATCTCCTCCTTCCTCTGATTCCTTTTCCTCGGAGGGATCCTTGGGTGGGGCACTCCACTCGACAGTGCCCCTCTCCCCCACACTGACAGCATCTTCTCACCTGCTGACTGCGTTCTCCCCTACCTCGCTTTACTCTCATGGCTGCCAACTTCTCGGAATCGGACCCGTTATTCCAAGTCATTTTTTCTTCTGGCAAACTGTCTAAAATGTTTTGTGTCGCGCTCACTATGTCTGATAACAAGTTTTGTCATCAAACAAATAACCACATAAATATGGGTTGACTAATCTGAGAATGTGTTTATGGGCAATTGCTCTTTTATCACCTTCAGGATGATTGGCACTCCTGGTAGCAAACGAATTGCAATCCTGATATATGCAAGTTGCAAAACTGAGAACGGATTCACCTTCCCGTATTTTGTGTTTGTAATTTTCTTTTAGGTCTCCTTTTCTCGCATCAGGCAAGACATACTTCTCAATTAAACGTCGTTTTATTTCAGTATAACTTCTTAAACTGTTTTGTGGCCAACACATTACCTCCATTGCAGGAGCATCTTTCAGCAATCTAATTACTTTAATAGCTTTTTATCTTTCCGACCACCCATGTGTGGCTACTTCAAAGTCTCTCAAAAACACTTCAATCGATTGGAACCCTTCATTAGGCCGTTGATCATTAAAAGGCCTACCACTTGCCTGGAGCTCTGGCAACTTTCGAACTACGATTTGCGTATCTTCACTCGGCTGTGCATGTGTACTTTCACTTGTGTGCGTTTGGACTTCGCTCATGAGCGTCGGATATGCTGTGGTTGCGCACCGCTCCTCTTCTCGTTCAACCAAGAATCT
>NC_090750.1:35564704-35567204 GCF_036898095.1 Palaemon carinicauda | reverse complement strand
TATATATATATATATATATACATAAGTATGTATATATGTGTGTATGTGTGTGTATGTGTGTGTGTAAAATATGTTAAGATATGGAACATAAGAAAAATCTTGTAAAATAGAAAACCAGCATTTCAGACAGGATCGGATAACAATATTGATTAGTAATCCTCATTGAATAGATAAGTATCATAAGAAATAAAATTCAACCACCAAATTTATGATAACAAAAAAAATTTCAAGAGCTTTTGAAGACGATCAATGGAGATATGAATGAATATTTGGTATGAGAGAAACCGATTTTGACTTGGTCACGGATCATAATTCAGGTTAGCTGTCGAAATTAGAATTGATTGGTGGAGAGAGGTCAATGTGAGAGTGAGAAATTTAGATGTCGGAGGGATGGTTAGGTTACTATGAATATAAGATAGTTATGAGAATTATTAATTACCGGTTACACGAAAGGTCCCATATTTTCGACAGCCATATCATCTACAGAATTCTTCTGGCAATCGTCTTAGGATAGATTCTAGGGTATGAAACTATTACTTTAGGTTATGGTCTACGACATGAAATGCGTGTTTAATACACTAATTGATCTGTTTTCATCAAATACAGTTGACTTCATGATATTTTGTACTTTATTCTAGCCGATGCTCTATATATGAGCTTTACCAGAAATCTAGTGAGGTAGAATAAAAATGTACCTCATAATTCAGTTAAATAAGTCTTTCGGTATCATTTCCTAGAACTGCAAGAATAACAATCCATGGGCCACCTACGAGAACACTATAATTATTTCAGTAAACTAGTTAATCTGACCATGAAATGTGAGAAGATATATCATTATCATTTGCTCCCCATCTCTGCTCCCGTAACTTTCCGCTACAACCACGTGTCGTTGCACTTATTTCTATCATTAAAAGGAATTACCAATTCATCTATAAATTTCACCACGAAACTCATATTCGTGATCAATAACACAATAGAGATCTGTTGGCTCTATATCACCAATATATAATGTTATTTTCGTGTTCCATAACTCACGCTCATGCAATGCGAGTTTTGGTGCAGAATAATCGATATAGCTCTGTGGTTCGTTTTATTCGACTCTCCTGAACGAGGAAAGATGAACAGAAATACCAAAATCTATTAGCAAATAAAGGTCAAATTAAAAGGATAATTTCAGTTTTTTTTTATTTTACCAATCAAACGACATAAAGATGATAAGCACAATTCTAAGTTAAGTTTGATAACAGAATAAGAAATAATAGAAAATGTGTGCCATGGTGGTGTGTTTCTATTCAGTATTGAGTGAGGATAATTATTTGGGTTGTACTGATTGAAAGCTCATTAGTAAAAGGAACTACAAGTAAAAGTATTTTCTGCTTAAAAACATAATGAAATAAAATTTAAAGCCTTGAGAATTAACAAAAAGCCCATTAGCAGATGAGTCCAGATATAATTCATTCTGTTGCCTAAAAATACGACTAAAAATATTCTAAAAAAAAAAAAAAAATTCCCATTAGCAGATGAAGCTGAAAATGATAAATCTACGTAAACAAGGTCACGTTTTGGCGTTTGTATCTGCCACTGTATAATGAAATCGGGCACCAAGGACGGCCATTAGCTGATTAGTTCCATCCACTGATGATGTTGCGGAATATACCTAAAGTTCCAGCGGTTACAAAGATGCTTCAATGGGAAGCTTGGATAGGCTGTTCGCTATGGCTTTTCTGTTGGTGAATTAATCGACTACAACTGTCCGTATCTAAATATATATATATATATATATATATATATATATATATATATATATATATATATATCGTACACATTGCCACTGGCTACGTTGTCCATGTGGGAATATTGCCACTGGGCACACTGCCACTGGGAATATTGCCCATGTGGGAACATTGCCACTGGGTACATTACCCATGTGGGAATATTGCCACTGGGTAAATTGCCACAAGCAATATTGTCCATGTGGGACCATTGCCACTTAGTACATCGCCCATGTGGGAATATTGCCACTGGGTAAATTGCCATTGAGAATATTGCCCTTGTGGGAACATTGCCACTGGGTACATTGCCCATGTGGGAATATTGCCACTGGGTAAATTGCCATTAAGAATATTGCCCATGTGGGAACATTTCCACTGGGTACATTGCCCATGTGGGAATATTGCCACTGGGTAAATTGCCATTAAGAATATTGCCCATGTGGGAACATTTCCACTGGGTACATTGCCCATGTGGGAATATTGCCACTGGGTAAATTGCCATTAAGAATATTGCCCATGTGGGAACATTTCCACTGGGTACATTGCCCATGTGGGAATATTGCCCCTGGGTAAATTGCCATTAAGAATATTGCCCATGTGGGAACATTTCCACTGGGTACATTGCCCATGTGGGAATATTGTCACGGGGTAAATTGATGGTGGGTACGTTGCCTTTATAAAAATAAAAGATATTGAAAATAAATTTTTTTGGGGTTAAGTTAGGTTAG
>NC_090750.1:35557204-35562204 GCF_036898095.1 Palaemon carinicauda | reverse complement strand
ATCCTGTCCTTCCATTCAATTCCCACAATCCTTTTGAGGGATTGTTCTCAAATATACTAAATCTATTGTAGATGGTTTCATTGACATACCATGACTAATGTCCATATAGTAACACCGATCTCACTAAGCTGATATAAAGTCTGATTTTTATATGTAATTTCAGGCGATGTGATTTCCAAATCTTAATTAACCTAGCATTGTCTGATTTTCTTTTTTCAATCTTTCACTAAACTCTAATTCTGAAGACTGTATTGATCATAGTTCCTGATTAATCCTTTCTCCTTCCAATGACATTTCATCCTCCATTGCATACTCCGTTCTCATAACCTCTGTCTTTCTTCTATTTATCTTCATCCCAACCTCGTGTGATATTTCATGCATTCTGGTAAGCAAGCATTGCAAATCATGTGGTGTTCTGCTAATAAGGATAGCTCATCAGCGTACTCCAGGTCTGCTAATATCCTATTACCTATCCAATCCAATCCTTCTTCACCATTTCCAACTGTTTTACCCATTACAAAATCCATGAGGAGGATAAACAACATAGGTGACAGCACATTCCCTTGGAGTACTCTGCTGTTCAATGGAAATTCATTGGGTAAGATTGCACTAACATTAACTTTAATCTTGCTATGCTCAGGAACAGACTTAATCAAATTCACAAATTTGAGAGGAATTCCATAATAACGTAGAATTCTCCACAAAATTGGCTGGCGCACACTATCAAAGACTTTTTCATAGTCCAATAATGCCATGAAAAGCAGATTTCTATATTTTAGACATTATTGTACATGTCTCAAAATTTGAATTTTGTCAGTACAATTTCTACCTTTTCTAAATCCTGCTTCTTCATCTCTCAGCTTTTCAACAATCTTTCTGTCCTATCTCTTTAGAATAAGCATACAATATATTTTCATAACAACCGACGTAAGTGTTATGCCTCTGTAATTATCGCAATCAATCAGGTCTCCTTTTTTGCCATTTCCACCAACATCAGGTTTTGCTTCATCATGTCATATTCTACATAATAATCTTGTATTTTGGGAGTCACTTCCGCTTCAGCCAGTATCATTTCAGCATGGGATTTTCAGCTCTTGTGTGTTTTATCGATGGCCTCAACTTCAAACACACTGAACTCATTCGGGGGCACATCAAGGTCTTCAATAGCTTAAGGTTTATTAATCAAATTATTCCCTTCGTATCTCCTATTCATAACTTCATTAGTGTTCCATCCAACGTTGTCATTCTTGATCTTCTGTTTTTATAACAGATCCATCTCTCCTTTTGATTGGTATATGCTTCTTCTTCTTTGCCCCAATAGAGATTTCATCAATGATTCTATGCGCAATTCTTACACCAAAGTCTGAATTTAAAGTTTTGTCAACCTCATCTCCTTTACTGTCTAAATACTCTATTCAGTCATTCCTGGCTTTTCTTTTGAACTCATTATCAATACTGGAATACTTAGCATGCTCTACCTTGTAATTTATGCTACTTCCTCGAAAACTATCGACAATCAATTTCTGTCTTTGTCTCCTTTTTATAGTATCCCACGTATCATTTGATATCCATGGTTTTCTTCTTGTAACTACGTGTCCCAAAAGTTCACTACCAGCAGACTGATATATTTTCTTAATATCCCACCATTGTTCCTTAATTGTCTGCTCTTCGTCTTTTAAAATCTCTAAGACTGCAAATCGATGCCTACATTCAATTGCAAATGTTTCTCTGAGCTACTCTTCTACAAGCTTAGTTGTATCAAACCTAGTTATTCTATCTACATTTCTGTTGGATGCTTTCAGTGTCAGTTTTAATGAGGCAATGCGGATCTGATGATCATTTCCAGTATATGCACCTCTATAGCTTCTTGCATTTCTCAGAGTCCTCCTTCTTTCTTTATTAATGGCGATGTAATGTATTTGATTTTTGTAATTGCCACACGGTGAAGTACATCTATCTATGAGTATACATTTGTATATAAATGAATGCATGCATGTATATATAAGGGTACTTCAGTATACAAGTTTAATCCACTTCACAAGTAAGTTCCCACCTCAAAACGTTTGCAAACTCAAAAAGAATTTCCCATAAGAAAAGAATGGAATTCACTCCATGCATTACATACTGTCCTAAATTCACATATGCAAGCATTTGACAAAAATTATGATGTTATTTAAAAAAGAAATTTTATCGCCTAACATCAGAAAGGCGTAATTGAAGGTGTATGTACCGAAGGGGATGGTGATGGTGGTCTTGGGGATGTCTTCTGGGTTCATGGAAACCTGAAAATTCCACTTCAAGAGGTCGAGCGTGAAAAAAAACCTTTGCTTTGTGCAAGTACTGTATATGTGCGAATGAAAATTTACATGAATATATATTTACACACACACACACACATATATATATATATATACATAATTTATATATATACATATATATATATATATATATATATATATATATATATATACCTTTACATATATATATATATATACATTTACATATATATATATATATATATATATATATATATATATATATATATATAATATATATATATAATATATATATATATATATATATATATATATATATATATATATATATATATACATATATATATAGGTTGATGATTTTAATGACAGGAAGATTTTGAGGCTGGTAATAAAGTAAAAAAAAAAATTTTAGAAGTAGGAAATAGAAGATCAGGTGTTGGTATATCAAAATAAGAGCAGAGATTTTTAGACATCTGCCAATGAATATCGCTAAAATGTCATATGCTAGCTGTACAGTAGATGATATAAAGTGCAATGTTGATCCAGAATCGTGATCTTGATCTGTATCACCTCCAAAATTTCTTTGTTTCCTCCGATGATTTATGTCTATCCATTATTGAAATTTGTTGAAAATCCAATGTGTCAACTGGTTTTCCCGTAATCTTTAAAATTGCCAAAAATGTAAATCCGGATCTAGAATCCGGATCCAGTACCAGATCATCTCCAATAGTTGATGGAGATCTGTGGAGGAAATTTTGTCCAAATCCATGATTGTTTTGAAGTAATTTTTAAAATTAGGAAAAAGGCAAATCTGGGTCTAGAATCCGGATCTGGATACAGATTTTCTCCAAAATGTAATTGGGCCGTCCATTACCTAAGATATACCTGTGGTGAAAATTTAATCAAAATCCGTGGAGTAGTTTTGACGTAATTTTGTCCGCAGACACACTGATAAATGAAAGAATAGATAAATAAACCGACTCGAAAACATAACTTCCTTGGCTTAGGTAATAATGAATAGAGTAATTGAAAATCAAGTGAGAGTGAAAAAAACGGAAGAGGTGAAATTGTGAACAAGAACTGGAATGAGGTTGAAAATTAGTTTTACAGGAAAGTAAATGTACACAGAAAGGTTAAAGAATTATCTACGAGTAAAAGATGTAAATTTAAAAGTATTTTGAAAATATGTTGAATGCAAAAGAAATAAAAGGTCTATGTGGTATAGGTAATATAATATATAATGCTAGGGAAACTAGTTTCAGATACTATGGTCATGTAATAATCAAAATAGCTAAGAAAATGCAAGTGATTGAGATGTGTGGGGCGACAGTGGATCAGACGGAGGCATATGGGATGGGTGGGACTGGGGACAGAAGATACACCCAGAACAAAACCGGTGTCACCTGGCCAGACCTGGCTTGGAGAGATCATGCCCCTTTTGCCCTGAAAGGTGGCCGACGTTAAACAACCGAGACATCGTTAGGAAGGTTCGAATGTGAGGAGGAGGGAAATTACCGATATCACTCAAAGAAATGCGATGAAGAGAGATAACTTTTTTATTCTTTTAAGAAATGTAATCTAATATTATTTCGAAACTAATTCAACAAAAGATTTATCATAACTTTTTATTTGAATTTCGTTATCCCATTTCTATATAAAAAAAATTTGAATAATATTGGAAGTGACTTCGTATTAATATTCATAACACGGAAATATCCCTCGATTGCATTTTCTTAAGCAATTGCTCTCTCTCTCTCTCTCTCTCTCTCTCTCTCTCTCTCTCTCTCTCCTCTCTCTCTCTCTCTCTCTCTCTCTCTCTCTCTCTCTCTCCACATGCATACACACTGTAGCCTACGTATTATATGTAGAGGCTAGTAATTTATCGTTTCAAATAGCACCTATTGGGTCACTAATCACTAATAAATGGCCTTTGTTCAAAATTTCGAAGGTAATGAGGTTTAAAGGTTTAGTTGTTGATTTCAGGGTTTTCCTTTGATTTTGTTTTGGTCAGCTTTTGTCACAGGCTAATTGGCTCCGGCCCTCTTAGAGAAAATAGTATTATTTGTTATATCAATTATATTAGTTTAAGGTTGGAGATTTAAAATCCATCATCAGTTAACAAAATCTATATTGTTTCAGAAGTGATTGGTAACAATAAAATATGTGAAATGACATGCAATGAAAGTTCATTGGTGCATTATTATAGTGATGATGTGGTATATAGTATGTAGGGTATAAAAGACAAATTGTTTACTCAAATTATCTGGTTCGGCGTCAATATCCTTAGATGTCAGGATGACAAAAACTCCTAATCAATCAGTGAATCAATCAAATTATCTGGCCAAGTCGCTCACTTCTAAGCGAACCCCCTTCCCTGGTGACGATTGCTCAATGCTCAAAGGTCCAAGGCTAGCTGGCTTCACCCTTCCCAAGGCAAAAGGAAATATTTCCTTAGCATTGAGTATTCGTATTATTACAATTTTATTTGTCGTTTCATGTCCTGATGTCCAACACCTTAAAAGTGTTCCCCCGGTAAGCTCTTCAAGAAATCCATTACTCTCGATATTTGTTCAATCTGTCTTTCGCATATTTACTTCATTATCAATAGTTTTGATATTATTTTAAACACCTGGAAAGTGAACTGTATGAAATATTGTCATCTTAGTATTTTGTTTTCCATTTACTAAAAAACTTCCACCAGAAGGATCTTATCATAACTGTGAG
>NC_090750.1:35547204-35554704 GCF_036898095.1 Palaemon carinicauda | reverse complement strand
ACGTTTTCAGGGGACCCCCGAGTGGTCCTGAAGAAGGGTTACGTGTGACCTCGAGGAAATCGAGTATTTTAGCAAAGGGGTGACTCTGTTCAGCCTTGCTCAAACTTATTTAGTATTCCAGGATAACTTTAACTTGGATGTAGAATTCCTAGGTGCGATTACGAACCCAAGTATGTTAGTCCCCGTAAGTCAGGCAGGTTTTTTCGTTAATTTTTCTTCTAATAGACACCATTGGACATAAATTGCTTCAGCCTCTCCCATGAATTTTCTTTCATTACGTTGATACCATCAGATGAGATCAATTTACTTCTCAACCATCCGTAATGATAAGATACAAGAGCATTAAATGGAATTTGGATTAATGCAAATACAAACGAGCGAAGAATATTGACCGGACAGTCTCCCAGTTTCCCTATGGCATACTCAATAGTTAACCTTAAATTAATGTTTTCACAGAAAACGGATTTAAGTTAGGAATCGCTTCTAGGAAACGTAATCTCTCTCTCTCTCTCTCTCTCTCTCTCTCTCTCTCTCTCTCTCTCTCTCTCTCTCTCTCTATATATATATATATATATATATATATATACTCTCTCTCTCTCTCTCTCTCTCTCTCTCTCTCTCTCTCTCTCTCTCTCTCTCTCTCTCTCTCTCTCTCTCTCTCTCTATATATATATATATATATATATATATATTTTATATATATATATATATATATATATATATTTTATATATATATATTTTATATATATATACTGTATATATATATATATATATATATATATATATATATATATATATATATATATATATATATATGTGTGTGTGTGTGTGTGTGTGTAACAGAAATGCATGCATTCGAGGCAATGGTAAAAAAGCAGAGCCGAGGGATACAATACTATAATGGGCAAGGTAAAGGCTAATAAGCCTTGTAGAAGAACTGATAAATATGCAAGAAAGGTGAATAAGCAGTTGAAAAAGCAAGGAACCCATGAGCTGATGGGATCATAACTGAAATGTTGCAGTTTGGTGATCATACTGTGATTAAGGGATTGATAAGGGTTTTTATAAATTATGTTTGTCTAAGTTGAAAATCCAATATCAATGGATAATAGTCCAAGCACTGTCTTCCATACCTAAACGCACTCTGTTCTACCCCTTTCAGTCCTTGTTACTTTCCTAAAAAAATCTTGTCGTAAGGCTTCCTAGGTATACCAAGCATCATTATACTTTCTCATATACACCTTTATCACCTTTACTCATGTCAGAAAAATAAATCTTTCTATCGGTATATTTATGAAGAAATGTGAAAAGTGTGAAAGTAAACGGAAATGTATATGGAATACATTGACCTACAAAAGTTTATGATAGAATAAAAAAAGAGAGGCAATGCAAGGGGATTTAGGTTATAAATGAAAGGTTTTTATGAACAATTCGAAGTTTTTAGGATGATAGTGGAAAATTAGTTAGTTTATAAATGCAGCAGACTGACTGGTTTGATGTAGAAATGGGCGCATGATAAGGTTTTATTTCATGTCCGAGGCTATTCAACATCAATAAGATTAGTGAAAAGAGTACATGGTACAGAAGTGGTAAGAGGTAGGAGGAGAGGAAAGGGTCAAAAGCGGTTTATAATATATGTGGAATACGTGCTCGACAGGAAGGGCTTCCACGAAACAAAAGAGTCACACACACACACACACACATACACACACACACACTCACACATGACCCAAGAGTTCAACGGTGGCATGAAACATTAAGCTGAAAAATCCACAATGTGTTGCGGGATTTTATGTTTTACTGATGATCCTTCTGTGTACGCAATTGGAGAGACTAACGTATAAATGTTACTGCACATGGGGCTCATTCACTAATCAGAGGTTAAAGGATGAATGTGGCCGTATATCTGTCTTTAATCTCTGCAGTCTCCTCATATTTGATTAAATGGTTTGATGGTGCTATATACATACATACATACATATGTATATATATATATATATATATATATATATATATATATATATATATATATATATATATATCTACCAAGGCACTTCCCCACCGATATCAAACAAATGATGAAAAACAACGACCCTTCTCTCTCCGCTCCTCCTAGTCTGACAAGGGATTCAGCTGAGTTTGGCTGGTACTGCTAGGATGCCACAGCCCACCCTCCCTCGTTATCCACCACAGATGAAGTTTCATATGCAGAATCCCTTACTGCTGCTACCTCTGCGGTCACCAAGGCGCCGGAGGAAGCAGCAGATTCTACCGGAACTGCGTCACAATCACTCGCCATTCATTCCTATTTCTAACACACTCTCTTGCCTCTCTCATATCTATCCTACTATCACCCAGAGCTTCCTTCACTCCATCTATCCACTCAAACCTTGGCCTTCCTCTTGTACTTCTCCCATCAACTCTTGCATTCATAACAATCTTTAGCAGAGAGCCACTTTCCATTCTCTCAATATGGCCAAACCACCTCAACACATTCATATCCACTCTTGCTGCTAAATCATTTCTTACACCTGTTCTCACCCTCACTACTTCGTTCCTAACCCTATCTACTCGAGATACACCAACCATACTCCTCAGGCACTTCATTTCAAACACATTCAATTTCTATTTCTCCGTCACTTTCATTCCCCACAACTGCGTCCCATACATCACAGTTGGTACAGTCACTCTCTCATACAGAACTCTCTTTACATTCATGCCTAAACCTCTATTCTTTACCACCCCTTAACTTCCCCCGATACTCTGCATCCTTCATTCCCTCTCTGACGTACATCCGCTTCCACTTCACCATTTGCTGCAACAACAGACCCCAAGTACTTAAACTGATCTACTTCTCAAGTAACACTCCATTCAACATGACATTCAACCTCGCGCCACCCTCCCTTCTCGTGCATCTCATAACCTTACTCTTACCTAGATTAACTCTCAACTTCCTTCTCTGACATACCCTTCCAAACTACGTCACTAATCGACCAAGCTTCTCTTCCGAGTCTGCAACAAGTACAGTATAATCCGTAATTAACAACTGATTTACCTCCCATTCATGATCACTCTCGACTATCAGTTTCAATCCTTGACCAAGCACTCAAGCATTCACCTCTCTCTCAACTCCATCAACTCACAAATTGAACAACCAAAGTGACATCACACATCCCTGTCTTAGCCCCACTATCACTGAAACCACTTGTGCACTTTATTTCATATCCTAACACATGATTTACTACCTTTGTAGAAACTTTTCACAGCTTGCAACAACCTTCCCCTAATTCCATATAACCTCATCACATTCTACATCGCTTCCCTATCAACTTTATCATATTCTTTCTCCAGATCCATAAACGCAACATACACCTCCTTACCTTTTGCTAAATATTTCTCGCATATCTGCCGAACTGTAAAAATCTGATTCATGCATCCCCTACCTCTTCTAAAACCACCCTATTCTTCTAAGACTGCATTCTCTCTTTTTTCCTTAGTCCTGTTAATTAGTACTCTACCATATACTTTTCCAGCCACACTCAACAAACCAATAACCCTGGAATTACAACACTCATGCATATTTCTCTTCCCTTATATAGTGGTACAATACACGCACACACCCAGTTTACCGGTACCATTGACAACATAAAACACATATTAAACAATCTCACCAACCATTCAAGTACAGTCATACCCCTTCCTTTAACATCTCAGCTCTCAAACAATCTATACCAGGTGCTTTTCCTACTCTCGTTTCATCTAGTGCTCCCCTCACTTCTTCTCTTGTAATTTTCCTCTCATTCTCATCTCCCATCACTGGCATCTCAACAACTGCAACAGCAACTACATCTGGCTCCCTATTATCCTCAACATTCAGTAAACTTCCAAAATATTCTGTTTACCTTTTCCTTGCCTCCTCTCCTTTTAACAACCTTCCATTTCCATCTTTCACTGTCTCTCATATTCTCGAACCCCTCTTCTTTACTCTCTTCACTTCTTTCCAAAACTTCTTCTTATTCTCTTCATATGAACGACCCAATCCCTGACCCCACCTCCAGTCAGCCGCCCTCTTTGCCTCAGCTACCTTACGTTTTGCTTCCACGTTTCTCTCTCTATATATTTTATAATTCTCTACACTATTACTCTGCAGCCAATATATTTTATACTTCTCTACACTATTACTCTGCAGCCAATATATTTTATACTTCTCTACACTATTACTCTGCAGCCAATCTTCAAATGCCCTCTTTTTCACTTCCACTTTTATCTTCACTGCTTCATTCCACCATTCAATACCCTTCCTCATGCTGCCTTTAATAATCCTTCTTGCCAAACACATCACTTGTAACCCCAACAAAATTTTTAACTAACTTCCCCTCCTCTAAATTACCAGTTTCTCTCACTTTCACTTTGTCATATGCCATTTTCCGCCTTTTTTGATATTCACCTTTTACCCCAGGTTTTCTTAACTCTTCAACCTTCACTACCGCCCTTTAACATCCCCCCCCCCCAACTCTATTGCCCCACTCTTTTGCTGCAACTAATTTTCCTTCCACCAAAAAATGACCAGACATACCATTAGCCATACCCCTAAATACATGCACGTCTTTCAATCTTCCAAAAATTCTTCTAGTTATCAACACATAATCCATTAATGTCCTTTCTACCACTTTTCCATTTGCCACTCTTACCCATGTGTTCTTGTAACTATCTTTCTTTTTTGAAAAAACTAAAACTTATAACCATCTCTTGCTCAACACAGATATCTACTTATCTCATACCACACTCATTTTCACCTGGTACACCATACTTCCTTATGACACATTCTACCTTTCTAGCCCCCACTCTAGCATTTAAGTCACCCATGACAACTACATAATTCCTTCTACCCCGTCCTTCCATACCTTTTTAATTCATTCCAGAATTAATTCTGCAATTCTTCATTTTTCTCACAGCCTGGCCCATACGCACTAACAAAGGCCCAACATTCCCTACCCAATCTAACCCTTACCCACATTAACCTAGATATCTCCGCCCATTCCACTGCTTTACCTGTCGTCTATTCACCCAGCAATAAAGCCACAACCTCTCTTGCTTTTCCCCTTTTAAATGCCAGCAAATCTGCCAGTCACTTCACCAAATATCAATTCACCCTTCCAATTTATTTTTGTTTCTTTATATCCATCCTTCTATTCCTAAACATAATTCCAATCTAACATCTTTTACTCTCTTTCTTATTACATCCACGCACATTCAGACACCCTTAAACTAGAGTGCGGGGAGCAGTCACTTTCCCCCCAAATCCACCTCTTTGATGTCTCAAAGAAATATAAAATACAGGAGAGGGGGTTCCCAGCCCCCTCGTCCCGTCCCTTTTCTTCGCCTCTTATGTCACGTTAGTGTTATTCTAATTGTTGTTCTGCCCCGCGGGCACAAGGACCATATATATATATACATATATATATATATACAGTATATTTATATTATATTATATATATAAATATATATATATATATATATATATATATATATATATATATTCATATATTATATATATATGCATATATGTGTGTATATATATATATATATATATATATATATATATATATATATATATATATATATATACATATATATATATATATATATATATATATATATATATATATATATATATATATATATATATATATAATCATTATCATCAGTTGTTACTAGTCCACTGCAGAACCAAGTCCACAGACATGTTCTTCCACTTGCGTCTATTTATGGCCTTTCTGTGTCACTTTATGCCTGCAAACGTCCTTATACACACACATACACACACACATATAAAAGAAGTGTACAAATATGTGTATTTTTGTAAATTACACAGTGAACATTATAGCTTTCGTCTATCATCCTTGGATTTGGTCACTAAAATGATTATTAATAATTAATTAGGTACTGATGTAAGGAAAAAACTCTAAATACATAGCCATACATTTGAGTTGTTAGTCCCTTGTCTTTCTAAAATATTAGACATCTGGGTGGTATCTCACGATGGGCATCATCCAAGTCAGTATTTTGATCGTTGGTCACTAGGATAATTTGTAAAGGATGCACCTGTGAAGCAGGAATAGGGGAGGAGGAACCACTCATCATAGCACATATATTCCTCTGATTATGGATTTTATTTCACTTACTTTTTTTCTCACTGATGGTGTCATCTGTTATTCTTGTGTAAAAGTCAAACGCCTTATTCAAAGAGAAAACAGCACCCTCCATCGATCTCCTTTTTGACCTGTCACGACCTTTGTAAAGGACTTCTGCCTTCTTAAAATCAATTTCATGGCTTAACTCCCAAGTGTGTTAAGATATGGCACTATAGTAATTCCCTCTTCTGCAAGCTGTAATATGCTAATTTTTTCTCTCATCCAACGAGAGTGAGATGCCATGTTTAGATTACAGTATTCGACTTCTCTTGTTTCAATAAAAGAATTCCAGAAAGAAACAACTTGTTTCGATGATAAAATTAGAGAGCAAAATCTCATGTCTTGATTAAAGAATATGACAGTTTAATAACTTTGTTTCGATGGCATAATACGAGAGCAACTTTTCCGGATTTCGTTACAGAATATGACAGAGAAATCATTTGTTTCGATCTCAGAATACGAGAGCAAAATCTCTTGTTTCAATAACAGAATACAAGAGCGATATCGCTTACAAGAATTAGAGATTACAAGAGCTAAATCTTTTATTTCAATAATAGAATACGAGAATAAAATCTCTAGTTTCGATTACACAGTACAAGAACAAAATCACTAGATTTCATTATGCTGTAGAATACATGAGGAAAATGTCTTGTTTTATTAAGAATACCAATGTGAAACCTCTTGTTTTGGTTATAGAATACGAGAGTGATGTCTCTGGTTTTGGTTACAGGATATGAGAGTGAAATTTCTTCTTTCATTTATAGAATACTAGAACCAGGACCCACACTAGAATGAAATCTATTTTTTCGATTACAGAGTACGAGAGTGAAATTTTATGTTTCGGTTACAGAATATGAGAGTGAAAATTTCCGCAACTGATCACAGGATATGAGAGTGAAATCTGTGTTTCGATTACAGAATACGAGAGTTAAATTTCTTGTTTCGATTACAGAATACGAGAGTGAAATCTCTTGTTTCGATTCCAGTATATGTGTGCAAAATGTATTCTTTTGATTACAGACTACGAGAAAGAAATATTTTGTTTCGATTACAAAATATGAGAGTAAAATTTCTTGTTTCTATTTCAGAATCCGAGAGCGAAATCTCTTATTCGATCCCAGAATACGAGAGAAATCTTTTGTTTCAACTACAGAATACGAGAGCAAAATTTCTTATTTAAATTACAGAGTATGAGGGCAAAATCTCTTGTTGCGATTACTGGGTACAAAGTCAAATCTTTAATTCTACTTAGGAATACTGGAGCGAAATCTCTTGTTTCCAATAGGGAATAATAGAACGAACTCTT
>NC_090750.1:35522204-35544704 GCF_036898095.1 Palaemon carinicauda | reverse complement strand
TTTAAGGCTGGGATTCTCTATTTTATCAATGCAACCCCTGGGTTGCCTTTATTTATGAAACTTAGCAACTTACAGAATGTTCCAAGTCCAAGATCTGGTAGCGCGAGGTGTTAGCCTAAGAGCGTCAGAGTTATCAACTAGATAAAAAATGTCAAGAGATGAACCAAGGTTTCAGGCAACCCTCACGGATGCTCACCCTTGCAACAGGGAGACGAATTCTCTCAATCAACTAGCTCTGCCCACCCTTTGTCCCTGAAATAAAAAAAAAGATAACATCCTAATGCTAGGATTTTCAGAAAAATCCAAAGCACATGGCATATACGAAGAATTGTGTATTTTCTCACAAACATGACGCAATACCTCATGAAAATATAAAACATTACATAAGCCCTTGTTCCTATCTTGTATGGTCACATAACACTCAAAACAGTTTCCGTAAGACTTCGTAACAAAAATACGTGAAATAAAAAGCTATTTCTTAAGAATAACGTAAATTTACATATAGTGACTTGAAGGAAGAATACAATGAAATCAACGACGAAAGTCTTATGTAACATACACAATAAACTTAAATCTACACGAGAAGAACTCATCTTAAGAGCTGGCTAACCTTTCTTCAATGCACAAATGAAATATATAAATTAATCATGAATAAACTATCGTATTTACTTTTCATTAGACCAACTTTGTAATATATATATATATATATATATATATATATATATATATATATATATATATATGTATATGTGTGTATATATATATACATATATATATATATATATATATATATATATATATATATATATATATATACATACATATATATATTTATATATACATTTATATATATATATATATATATATATATATATATATATATATATATATATATATATATGTATTTATATATATATATATATATATGTGTGTGTATATATATGAATATATGTGTGTGTATGCAATTAAATCATCATCATCATCACCACAACTAGTTCACCACAGATCAAAGGCCTCAGCTACTACTCGCGTCTGTTTATGGTCTTTCTACGCCAGTCTATAAACGTAAATTTCCTTAATTCGCCAATTCTCTGTCTTCTCTTCTTCCTCATGCTACGTTTGCAAACTTAAGGGACCTAATCTGTTATTCTTAATGTTCATTTATTGCCTGTCATTCTCATTAAATGTCCTGCCCATTTCCATTTCTTTTTCTTACATGTTGTTAGAATTATTTCTACTTGAGTTTGCTCTAGTATCCATGTTGCTCTTTTTGTCACTTAGTGTTAATCTCATCATTAATTTTTACATAGCTCTTCTGGTTGTAACTAGTTTATGTTTTAAGGCTTTAGTAAGGCTCCAAGCTCTGATTCAAAGGTTAATACTGGTAGACCATCTGATTAAATACGTTACTTTTTAGACAGTGGCATTTTACTTTTCATATTCTTATTTTGTTAACCAAAAGCTCTCCATGCTATATTCATCATTCTTTTAAGTTCTGTATCATGTCCTGGGGAAACACTGCTTGTCCTAAGTTTGTAAATTCATTAATAATATCGAAAGGTTAGTCCATAACCAGAGATGGATTCCTCGTAAGCAAGCACTTTAACCAAAGGAATCTCCACTTGGAAAAGAAAGCGTTCCACTATATCGTCTTTCTCCAAACTATTAAGAGGGGAGGACAACAGAGACGACTGTCTCAAGGCGTTGTCATCAGGCCATTAGTTTTACTCTTATTCTTTTACAGTCCTACATTTCTGCTTTTTCTACTAAAATCTTCTATCACCTTTTGCAATCCCTCCCATTATTCACTAAATAGAACTATGTCATCTGCAAATCTTAAGTTGTTAGATTATTCCCCATTAGTGTTAATTTCAACATTTTCTTAATTGAAATTCTTGAAAATTTCTTCTAGGTACGCTGTGAATATTCTAGGAGGAATGGGGGTCTCCCTGCCTACCTTCTCTCTTAATCGAAATTTTCTCACTATTTTCCTGCATAGATATCTTCAAGTTTTTTTTTTATAACATAAGATTCATCTATTCCTTGCTTTTGCTGAATATTTTACAGAATCATAGTCTATAAACGCCATACATTGGGATTTTCCATACTTAACTGATTTTTTCCATTAACTGGTTAATTTCATGGATATGGTCAGTTATTGAATACCCCCTTCTACAGCCTACCTGTTCTCTAGCATTTTCTATTCGGCCTTTGTAAATATTTTACTTATTACACAGAGTAAACTCATCGGCCGGTAATTTTTCACACATTTCGTGAATTAGTAAAATGTTAATGCTTTTCCAACCTGTAGGTATAGAACATGCTTGCAGATATTTTATCCAAAGTTCGGCAGGTTTTACTGTTATGAAATCTCCCCAAATGTTTTCAGACCTGAATCAATAATCACAAACTAATTGTATCCTGATATTCCCCATAAAGGTAGTTATGTTGAAAACCCCAAATTACACTAGTTTATGCATCAATTTAGCACCCAAAACTCCCTCTAAGAAGAAAAAAAATCACGAAATTTAATAATCATCACTAGTTGCTCTAACATGAAAAAAAAGGATAAAAATCCAATTTAACACTGGTTTTCATTATGTCTCTCTCTCTCTCTCTCTCTCTCTCTCTCTCTCTCTCTCTCTCTCTCTCTCTCTCTCTCTCTCTCTCTCTCAAACAACATGCACAAAACACCCTCGCTCGGGAAGATGAAAGGAGTTAAAATCACCAGTTTTAATAATACCCATTTTCGGAGTATTTCTAGAACCATAAAACTAGAAAGCTATTTTTCTATACTCATATGGAAATATGATAAAGAATAGCTCTTTTGTTCAAAGTTACAATATTAGCTCAACGGAACAGATATTTTACCATCTTATCCTAACAGACTGGCACAGTGATTAGGTTACAATCAGTCCTTAATTATTAAACAATTGTTTTTTATGGGGCTGGTCTTACACCTGAAATGGCACTAGGTTGCACAAGCAATCATCGGGATAAACATTGATTTATTTATGTTTTTTCTTATTCAGATAAACTTATATCCTTTTGAAAATTATTTTTCTCATTCTAAAATCACTATATTCATTCTCGTTTTTACCCAAATCACAGGATGAGAATATATTAAATGACGGACAGGTAGGAATTTATGAAATAAGAGAAAGGCTTAGATACAGGTAACAAAAAAGATTCTAAACACAAATGGAAGTGAAAATCCTCTATCTATTACTGTATTTCCAAAGGTATTTTGAAAACAGTTCTTACATAACGCACCACATGTAATATTTAATGATATTTTCTAGGTATTATATTTACGTCCCATTTTCACTCTTTTGCTAAAATAAGGAAGTGATATACGGTATATAATTTTTTTTTAAACTGGTTATATTCATCATAATTTTTTTCCTCGTATCCTCTCTCATTTATATTTTAGCATTACTTTAGTGGTTGGATGTATCTCTCAGTATACCTTTTTCTTAACAATATACTTTGTAAGTATTGCTTTTATTTAAAAATTTATCTTTTTATTCATAGTATTGACATTCTATTTCTTCAAGCTATACGTCCCCCATTTATTCTTTATCCAACTTAGTTGTAGTTTATATCTATTGTTGTTTTACCGTAATATATTCTTATTACAAAATTCCATGCTTATCATTTGCTTCAATTCTAGATTTCCAAGATATTTTTTCTTTTTTGCTTCTCATTAGACGCGTCAGCAGTTTGTTATTAATCTTTATTTTTTTCAACTGAAATGTGAGCAAATGTAGATTCATAGCGATCGCAATGATATGAGAAAACACGTTAGTTTGTGTACAATATCCCATCAAAACCCAGTTACTAAGTATGGGAGTAGATTTATAGAATCGGCATGCTTCAATAGAGGCGTTGATACCTATTAAGTGATTAATCCTCACATCAATAATAATAATAATAATAATAATAATAATAATAATAATAATAATAATAATAATAATAATAATAATAATAATAATAATTATTATTATTATTATTATTATTATTATTATTATTATTATTATTATTATTATTATTATTATTATTATATTGGTACATTTCTAACACCCAACTTGTAAAATCATCTTGTCAAAGATTAATCGAAACACACCTTTTACCCTTTAATTATATTGTATACATGTGTGTTTTTATGATAAATTTTGTACAGTTTTAGTCAACCTTTCCTGATAACAATAACTTTAGATCTGAGATACAAAATGTTTTGGATTCATGACTTATGTTTTAGATGAAAGACCTCCACATCGAGTTCGTAAAGGCTTTCAAATTTATTAGGCATTTGAATGCTAAAATTCACCATAAAATGTTACTTAGTGTTATTTCCTCTGTAAGATATAATATACAATTATATTCCCTTGAGGAAGAAGTTGTAATTCAAGTTCACTGTACTACAACTTGTTGAATTATTACTAATATGATTATACATATCCATTGACTATTTGTTTAAATACTATTCTTATTGAGCAAAATATAACATAGAAACTTTACAGGTATCAAACAAAAATTAGATATTTAATGGGATAGTTCCGTAATGATTCAAAATAAGTCACTATTTCTTATCTCTTCTATTTCAGGATCAGCATGAACAGTATTAGAATAAATGACACGAATCCGGAGGGAGAGAAGCGAAGAAAAGAACTCTGGAAACTGCTTTGCGAAATACTAAAATGCAAAGTAAACAAGATTATTAATGGCAACAATTGTTTCACGATCATACTCGCCGATGAGTATGTGGACAAGATCACCGGGGCTGAAGCTGTCAAACTACTCGCTGATGAGAACTTCATTGTCGAGACTTCCAGGGAAATCGTTTCCAAAAGAACGGTCGTCGTCAAAGGAGTGGACCCAATCGTCATGGAATTCGACGAAAACAAGATAAGAGAAGACATCGAGAATTGGCAGTCATGGGCTAAAGCCGATGATGTGATTAAGCTGCCAGGTACATCCAGAACTCTGAAAGTAAGGTTTCAGCAAATTGGTCAGGCATCGAAGGTTTTAGAGGAAGGTCTAGATATGTTAGGTTTCCATCACATGGCACGTCAAATTGAACGGGAGGTATTCGTCCGCCTCAGGCCATGTTACAATTGTTATGACTATACTCACCTGGCAAAGGACTGTGAGAAACCTAAACTCACCTTGTGCAGCGAATGTGCCGCCGACGACCACAGATACGATCAATGTCACAGCCTGAAGAAAAAGTGCCTCAACTGTGGTGAAGACCATCGCACCTTTACCTCCAGTTGCGAAGAACGAAAGAAATATTTGCGGGTGAAAGAGAAAGAGGCAAGAGAAAAAGCAAAGTCGAAGAGAGGGAGTCAACACAAAGTTGATTCTACTGCTACATCACCCAGCGACGTTAATGATATAATCGTTCAGACCATAGCTAATGTGAATGCTATGAAACCTATGGTCAGTAAGATATTAACGAGTCTTTTTCATGCCTACATCATGAATGCCATAAACCCAGGGACATTCCAGTTCCACGTTAGGCAAATGTACGAACTGAACGAGCTCGGTCCGGTGAATTTTCCAGAAGAGGACTTAGATACCTCAAATATACTCGGTATCATAAAAATACAAGATCAATGGAAAGGTAAAGGTAATGTGAATGACCATGGTAAGGCCAAAGGGACCCCTGATCGATCTAAGATAAACAAAAAGGTAATTTTCTTGGAATCATTGATAACTACCCATAGCTTAGACGACTTGAATAGATCGCCAGAGGAGGGCAAAGACTTCGAAAGGATGACAGCGAAGAGCTTCCTCCCTCCAGCGCCTATGAAACCTCCAAGAAAACCCAAGACCCAGGGGAGAATAATCGACCAACTGCTTCTTCTCAATCCTAAGAAATTTCTTCAAAGTGCATCATCAACAGGACGGGAGCCATTACCCCCAGCTCCTCCTCCTTCACCAGAGGAAAAACCTGTGATTAAGCCCCACACAATAGGCCTACAGCTTTTCAGATCACAAGACCGAAATTTTAGTGGTATGATGACACCGGCTAAGATTTACCGGTTGATTCGAGACAACGAGATCAAATGGGGCTACAGGGCATCCAATCTCACCCCCGAGGAGGTAGCCAGGGGTTTGGCCTCGGGTAGAATCGAGCTCAAGCAAGAAATGATCCGTTCCCTGCCAGTGCAAGTGTTTAAGGAATTCAAGCAGGGCTGTCTTTTCAAAGAAAAAACTCCAGGATTAGGAAAGATTCCTGCAGAAACCTTGGAAAGTTCTTCGTAGGTGATGATTTTTTTTCATAATTTTGAGAATTAAACTAATAAAGCTCAAGTATTAAAGGTGATAATTAAATTTGCTTGTTACTAGATGTTTTGAAAACATACTAATTCTGCATCTGTCTCACCTTTCGACAGACTGCTCATCTTACGCTTACTTTCACTTCATTGTTACTAGTATGTGCATGTTAAGATAAACTGTTGAACGGGATAAACCAAAAGTTATAAATCATCAATGATAATGTACATATTGTAACTTGAGTAGTTACAGAGAGCGTATATTTTAAAGAAAAAATAAGATGCTTTTACGCGCTTTACTAAGTGAATATTTGTGAAACTTTCGTGGAACTAAATTCCCAAAGATAATTTTTAACAGAAATTAAAGCATCCTGAATGCATGCATGTTTGAATGGCTTATTGGTCAGACTGACTCGATTCCTTGTTAACTTGTTTAACACAGACACATCGAAGACTGAACTCTATGCAGAAAAAAATCCACGTCACTGTGATAGATATTATATGTTACATGGTAAAATATTTACTCATGCAGACTAAAGGAAAACATTAAAAAATAACAAACTTTAATACAATTCAATTTTGTAATAATTATGAAAACTGTGTTTGATTATCAATATTGAAATTTCAAAAGGTGAATTTTTTCCTCATACCCTTCCTTTTGATTTTACGTATTTCCTTACATTACCTCTACCCTTGCTCTATTTCACCTTCGTTATCATGCATATTTTGGTATCTTTTGCCTTCCTTCAACAATAATAAAGATCTTATTTGCCTTCTCTGATATTGAACTCCATTCAACCACTGGTTAGTCCACTTTCCTACCGAAGAATCTATCATTACAACTCACATTTTCTACATTATTATCAAATAATTTCCCATTTGTCCTCAACAGTTTGACATCGGAATTCTAGTACTTCTCGTCAAAGAACCGGTGTCCTTATGCAAAATATACGTACCTAAAACCAATAAAAAGATTTACATCACTTTTATTTACAATAATCACAAGTACACGTAATACATAAACATTTACGACGTTTTTCTTGCCAGAAAAAAGTATATCGTAGAAATTGCCATTGCACACTGATGCCTAAGACTTGGTGTTTTAATTATTATAAAACCGTCCATGTCCGTCTGCGTCCATAGAAAGCACGTCTCTCCATCTCGACAAAGTATCCGATAAAAAGATAACTTTTTAGAGTTGGTCATTCAACTAACGGTGTTCTTCAATGTCCTCATATGAAATTTATCGAAAGTTTTCAAAACAAAGGTTTTCCCATTTTTACTGCTGACCCAAATAGATATTTTTGCCTCGCCCATAAGGAAATAGTGCCCTCAGTACACCTCCTGTGATGCACTTTATGCATTACTAAAAGGTTCTGACATGTCTCTTCGTCCCCAAGCTATACCCACTTTTTAGCCTTCTTTTTTAACTCTGTTCCTGCATCGTTTATTTTCATCTTGATATTCCACCTATTTTGACTCTCCCCTCATAGTCTCGCCAAAGGGCCTCCCTGGAGTCTCCAGTTAGGATCAAACTCAAATCTCCGTCCATTGATAACCCATTTGTATACTAAAAACGAATATGTTCAAGACTCACATATAAAAAACGAATCGACCATAGATATCTCTCTGAGATAACAATTTCGTGTTCGTGAATCACCAGTTTATATATATTACATATACATTGTCCCAATACGCTTTTTCCTCTATAAGATAGATGGCGCTAGAAAGGATGTGGCTTTTTTGTCTCAGCATGTCCTTCAGGAAGGGGGTTGATATGATGGCACTGGCAAATATTTACCATTATCTACATTTTTGGGAGGCAAAGTTATGTAATTGAACTGCATATCTATAATATACATACGGTGTATTCACATTGGTAAGTAGGAATATGTTGCAGCTGGATTCTATTGCTTCATTCGTGAAAAACAAAATGATAAAATAATTTTTCTATATAAATGAAATAATACTTGCATTGATAATCTCAACAATCAAAGAGGATTATATAACATGGAATTATTGGTAATAATTCATTACCATGTATATTGCAGCGTTTAATATCTCCTATATTATGATTGTAATTCTCATTACTACTGATAACATTGACATCGGTTTTAAAATGGTATTGATAATAGTAACAATTACATCTATTCGTATTTCAAATTGTATTCATCATTAAGTTTTTTCTATTGTGTATTTTATCATATACAGCTCAAGGTACTCTGACAACTTCAGAACAATTATCATCAATGTTGTTACCTTATAACTATCGTTGTTATATTTGAAATCTATATTGTTATTAAGCTTAATGCTTATCTTGTAATAAATGCCAAATACAGCAAAAACATATCTTTAGAATAAGGAGATAATTTACACTAGTAAAGTTCATTAATCTTTCATTATGAATACTTGCATACAATATTAAAATAAAGTATATATTTTGAATCTATTCTTGTTTCATTCTTCTACATACGTAATTTTTATACATATCAATTGTTTATCTTTCACCTTAATTTATTGATTGTCGATTGATCATTCTATCACTTTACATTTATTTGACACTTTGTAATCATTTTATTCTTACTATAGATAACGTACATTAAAGGTCCTGTCATGGTGTGGGAATAATAATAATGATAATAATAATAATAATAATAATAATAATAATAATAATAATAATAATAATAATAATAATAATAATAATAATAATTACCATTCTTATAAAAATCTTTGAACCTGCCCTTTTGATTCCAAAAATGAATTTTTAGAGCACTCCACTTTATTTTTTTATTTGGTATATAGATTTTTATTTTCACCATACGTCTGTTGTCAGTCCCTTTCCAATTTCCCTGTGGTATGTACTGACCACAGTCAATTAGCTACCAGGTATTCTGACTTCCATGATAATTTTACCTATTCCTCTTGCTGGTGAGGAAAGATTCCTAACTGCAGAACTACAATACAGCACATACACAGAACATAATTATACAAGGAGAGAAAATGAGTACAGGTGCCCATAATGATCATTATTACATCCATACTTTAATTGTTCAATTGAGGTTAAACCCGGAATGCAGAAGACATACTGTAACGTCAGCTGCATCATACATTTTCACAGAATTGCTCATTAAGTCATCAGCAACTTATCGACTCCCCCTTTACACACAAAGATTCACCTCTTTCTTCCATGTAATTATTTGGTTTTTAGATATCAGCAATCTTCTTTCTTAATCCTACTCTTTGTATGTCTCCTCTCCTAGATGAAATATCCAAAGTATACCCTAATGTATTCCTTCCACACCAAGCAACCCTCTCAAAACACTTCAAGTGATTTTTTACAGCTTCAGTTGATTTGTTTTTCTAATAATTTCAATGATCTATTTTACTTATATGTGTCTGGTAAACATAGTCCAATGATGAAAATTTGCTTAACAATCCCTTCTTACATTCGTATTCGACCTTTCTTCCCAGCTACCTTCCTTCATTCACCTTGTGACTCACCACTTTTCTTATGATAACACCATCCATTATATCAATTATCAAATGCCTGAAGGCATCAATTACTTGAAATCTTCAACCAACATAGATAATATTCATTGCTCTATTTTCCTGGTTTTTGTCAACCTTACTTCCACTCGCATTTACTCTCAACTTTATCTTTTAACAGTTTTCAACCACTTTCACAAGACTTTACAGGTTTCTTTCATTTTCAATTAAGTGCAGTAATATTTGCACATGTCAGCTATCGGCTCGCACACGTCATTCATGATTCATTTTCAGGAAATAGTAACAACTACTGTTCTGTCTATCTTTTCTCCATTAATTTGTTAGAAAATATTAAAAAGCCATGTTGTCATAACAAACCCTTGTCTTACATCAACGTTTATAGCTAAACAGAGAGTATAAATGGGTATTCCCAGAGGGTAAGATCCAGTGTTTTTCTTAGCTATACACCCTTGAGCCTATTTAATGAATTTCCCTCCCAGGGTTACCAGATAGTCTCAACACTAAGACATTTTGAATATAGACGGAGAATGAAACGTTTGAACTTATTTGATCTACAAATTGGACGACTAAGGGGAAAGCTAATAAAGACATTCAAAATTCTTAAATGAATAACAAATGTAGACTACAACCTCTTCACGCTTAGCACAAATTAGTCCAGAGGTAACGCATACAAATTGAAATTAAAAAGATACAACATCACTCAATGTGGTAATTTCTTTACATACAAAATGGCAAGTACATGAACAGTAATACCAGGGCAGGATTAAGCTGGTGGGTGGCTGGGGCTCACTCTGGTGAGAGGTTCCCTTTCCAACTCTTATTGCATACACTATGAAGTATATAATAAATCTAGTAGCCAAAATACAGCAACGCTAATATATTAGTAAGACCGTTTTATTTAAGAAATACTACAATAGGACTACTCTTCTGATGTTATTGATATGCATAAAAGCACAATAGAATAGGCATAAGTTAGTCTTAGCATATTTCTTATACATAAACAGTTACAATTATTTCTATAAGAATATTAATGTAACTAACATATAATTATAATAGCTCATTCTTTATTATGGAGTTATATGTATAGCCAGGATTACTTTCTTCACTTTTATTGCAAAATCACTGAGGATATTGTCGAAGTCCTGTTCACGCAATTTATCTGACTCGAGGCTCATTATACTCAGATTTACCATACATTTCTGTTTCATGATGTCCGTAATCTGTTTTCAATTACCTTATGCTTTGATGAAGAGCGTTCCTCACTGCAGTTTTGTACCATCTAAACAAGGTATATTCGTAGACCTATCTATATGTCTGGAAAGTGTCCTGCGCACCCTTGTCCAATATAAGTCTATAAAGGAAAAGCTCAGTGCTGATATCGGTTGGCTGCTAATCTGTGATTATATTAGTAAATGTTACAAACTGGCACAGTTCCTCCTTAAATGCAAAATCCAAATCATCTAGATATGCCTTGACGAGTTGCTCTGCTGTGTCGTGAGGTTCGTCTGAAGAAAGCTTTTACAGATGTCTAATAAATAAATTGACCATATATCTGTTTGTATGCTTCCAGGCGTTGGTTGAGAGAAGAGATAATCTGATCAATGACAGGCAAGAAAGTTTGCGTTCTGTATTTTTCAGAAAGGCTGAGTTGTAATTCTGCATATTCATAATCCAAAAGGTTAAGACGCATATTGCGGTACTTCTGCCAAGATTCTGTCTGCTTATAGTATGCTGAACCAGACTGAGACAGATGTTCACCTTCTTTTACATAAGTGTGGAAGGATTCATGCTTGTATACAACAGTCTTTCAAGCTCGTCAGTAATGCCACAGCAGTATTTATATCAAGTTTGAATGTTGTAGTGTTTTATTTGTTTCATCTGTTCTTTGCAGAATATCATTTCAGAAGGTGGTGTAAATTCTTGTTTCCAGCTGATACATCGGTTTTAACAGTCCATCTGCTTCACAACGTACACACCTTCTCTTCTTCAGTGTCATCAACAATATGTTTAAGTACCTCCTTAATTTGCTTATAATTACGCCAAGAGCCTCAGTTGCATCAGCTCTACAGGACTATTGCGTTGTTGTGAGATATTCAAGAGTCAATGATGAATCATTATTCTTTAAAGCCTTATTCAGAAATTGACACCAATGGGTTGAAATTGTGAAGACAAACAACTTTTCAAGGAAAAAAAAAAAAAAACCACAACACCTGAGCACCATTCTACAACATTTTTACCAACCAGGTTAAGTGAATGTGCTGCACAAGAAATCAAGAATGCAAGACTGTTCTCCTTTCTCACTTTGGCTTGAAAAGCATTGTATTTACCACTCATTGCTGATGCATTGTCGGAACTTTGTCCACGGCGCTTTCCAAGGTCTAGGTCATGTGTGCTCAAAACTCCCATCAAAGCATTGCACATATCTTTAACATTCATTTTATGGGAATCTTATGTTATTCGATATATATTTTCTAAGATTTCCGGGATATTAACTTTTTTAAGCTTTCAAGTTAATTTTTCAATATCTTGAAAAAAAATTCAAGCGCTGGCAGTATTGGAGGGGAGGAAAAGGAGGAGGGTTTCAGAGCGTGTGACTTTTTATTACATCACAACTTTAGCTTATATCTCACTTTCGGTTTTATTGGCTTGACAATTGTTTGGTTATGACTAATGATTGAGAAGTAGAGAAATGTTTAACCTAATTACTACCTGATGCAAGTTAGAAAATATTGTGTCTTCTTACTCTTGGAAACTTTTAACATTGTAGCCAGAGGCTAATTCTTTTCTAACTATGACTCGTCTTCTTGACGTACTACAAAGGATACTCAGGTGTTATTTAGAAGCCACAAATCATTACAGTTTGAAGCACAAATTACAACCATAGTAACACAAACATTCGTAACATTCAGATGTACGAGCATCGCATTATTGTCAAACTTAATAATACTATTTTCAATTTGGCTAGTGTAGGCAATATAAGTCCCTTATTACAATACTAACCTTACTAGATTAAAAAATATAGTTTTTATTGGTTGGAGGCCCTCTTATCTTGGTTAGACAAGATCATAAACACTCTCTCAGCTTTTAATCTATTTAGCTCTACCCAAGAGCAAATGGCGTCTCCGCAGATGAACTAATAAGTCTTTACGACCACCAAAATCCTTGTAAATGATGATTCTCCTCAGCAAAATTTCGTTACCAAAGAATCTTGTTAACGGTTCAACGGCTGCTTCAGCTTGCTCCAAATGATCGGATTTTCTTAGTTAAGGAAAATACATATGACTTTTCAATAAATTCTAAATTAATGCGCGTCTTCTGAAACTGGCGTATTTTGTTACTTTTCTTCCAATATAAGAAAATACTAAACATGAAAGTACCAGTTAAATAGTATATTTTTCCATTATTTTTCAGGTTAAGTGTATCACTAACAAAAAGTGGTTATTTCCATTCCATAATGTGAAGCACTTCCTCTTATGTTAAGAAAAATTCTCCTTAATTATACTATATCCAGGTATTTATAAGTCCTTGTTCCTTTTGCCAGGATGGGGCGGCCTGTTGGCAACCTTCTTGCCTGGTGATCCTTTAATCACTGCAACTTCACCATCCTTTTGAGCTAAGGAGGGAGCCTATGGGTCTACATGCTGAGTCGCCAACAGCCATTGTCTAGCCCTCCCTTGTCCTAGCTTGGTTGGAGAGGAGGCTTGGGCTCTGATCATATGTATATATGTTCAGTCTATAGGGCATTGTCTCCTTGCTTGGGAATTGTCACTGTCCCTTTCCTCTACCATTCATGAGCGGCCTTTAAACCTAAACCAATCATTATCACAAAGCTACATCCGTATATTCATACAGTCACTTCGCCATTCGTTCAACTTATTGAAGTCACATTTCATAAGGGAATTGTGTGGACAACTCATATAATTTTATTTTGACCTAGGTCAGTAGTAATAAATTTAGATTAAATTCTGTCTTCCATTTAGTAATTGGTTTGGCAATCATAATTACAATTAGCAGTTAAGTCGTTTATCTCTGTTATTACATCTGACATTGGTCATTATTAAGACACTGTTGAACACCAAGAAGTTTTTTGCTGCTTTATTTTGGTACTCAGCATTGATTAAATGTCAAACAAAACATTCGGAGCTTTCTCAAAATGGTTTGATGCGATGCCGGTAAGTTTGCTGGATTGTTTTTATCTTGACTTTGTTCAAAGCAGTATGCAAAAAAAAAAAATTCAAACAAGTGAATATTAAGATTTTAGAATAAATTCCTGAACTTTACTAAGATAGGGTAACCGAGAATGTAATCTATATACAGATATATAATTTGTAGAAAAATATACAATCAAGAAAATTACTCCCGAATGAGAGAAACTTGCATTCCAACGAGAACAGAAATCATATGGGTTGAAAAACTGTAGTCATAAACTTAGATCTTAGACCTATTGGTAAAAGAAAAACTAGAGTTATCTATGTTCGTGAAAACTTGTGAGAAATTTTGAAAGTTGTACGGTGCATGAAATGTTGTAAATCCTAGAACCTATGGAAACACCATTTGATGAGACCTAAAAAAGTTAGTACCTGCTCCGTTTTATTTTCATCCTAATGACTATCAAAACTTCTTAGTGAAACTGCTAATGACGGTGGGTTTCCAGGATTAACAAAGGATTTCGTAACCGGGATTAAATATCAACTCTAAAACTAAAGTTATGCAGACATTCTGTGATGAAATATAACTTTGAAAGTATAAAATAATACAAATTTTTGTTTCTCAGTATCATAAGAAAATTATAAATAAAACACCCAGAAAAACCCCTAAGAAAAATGTATTCTTTTAGTAAACGCCACTGATTGATAAACGTAAAAAAAAAAAAAAAAAGATACATATAATGGATTCGTTAGACTTGAAGGATGCAACAGAAAGTTCAGGGACGGCAAAAAAAGAAAAAAAAAATCCGGAGGTTTTGGGCGATATTCTGCCTTTGGTGGAAACGTTGCACTGAAGTTTCTCAAGTAAAAATTAGGAAACGCATTTAAATTGCTAAAGAAATCTTTGCAATTCCCTGATCTCTAGAGAGTACATTTATACAATCAAACCTTATATCTATTATCTCATATTTCCTATTTCACGAAATTCCGAAAAACTCAATTGCGTCATAAAGATGCTGTAGAGTAACGTTTGTAGATCTAACTTTTTAGACTTCTTAATTGGTTCCCCTCCATAGAGCGTGTGGCGCAGGGCCAAAAACCTTTATTTGCCTCAATCTCATGCCTTTTAACCTATTTGAAAAACATCTTGCCGTAAGTCACATATTGGTTGTTGCAACTACTTATAAAAAAAATCTGTATATGTCAATCACGGTCCGTGATGTCAATAAACAAGCGTATCTGCATACTATTTAATTTTAAAATCTTAATTTTGCTATTTAATTTTTAAAAAAAAATCTGTATATGCCAATAGACAATCTTTGCTTTAAATCTAATCTAAAGATAATTATTCTACTACTTAATTATAAAATTCTGTAATTCAATAAACAAACGGTTTTGCTTTCTACTGAATCGGATAATAATTTTACTATTTAATTATAAATCTCCAACATAAGGCCATAGTTTTCTCAACTGGTAAATCATACAAAAATTCATTAGCACTTAGTCATAACGTTATTCTCATCATACACAGATAAATATATCAGAGGCTATTTTCCCTATCCTTCTTTAAGTGAAGCCACTCTTATCTGTCATATAATGCCCAGACTGATGTCCCCAAATGCGGAAGGTGGACTTGGAAAGCTCGGCTGGAAATAAATTTGAGAATGGCTTTGTTTGGTGTTCACTCAGCGTTGACGGACAGATGTGACAATTCCAGTTTCACAGGAATTGATAGACGAGAGATTTTTTTCCTTCTTTTTTTTTTTTTTAAATATGGACTGTAGAAATCGAAGAAAGATAAAGAATCCCCTATCCGCGGTAAAAAGAATTGAAACCAATTAAAAAAAAAACCTATTCACCGATTAAAAAGATTTAAACCCAAATAACAAAACTAGTCAACGGTAACAATATAAAATGAAACCTAATTTGAAAAAAAAAAAATATCCAACGGAAAAAAAATTAAAATCAAATTAAAACGACTATCAACCAATAAAATAAATTTGCAACCGGAATAGAAACTCCCAACTGTTAAAAAAAAAAAAAAAAAAAAAAAAAAAAAAAAAAAATTCTTTCATGGAAAATAGAATAGAGTATGAGGTATGAAACATTTTTCTTATATATTTTTTTCTGTGTAAAAATTAAAGAAAAAAGAACAAATCTTTACAAAAAATAAATATTTTTCAGTAAATTCCCTTTTAATCAGTGGAAATGAAAGAAAAATGAAAATTTATAAAATCCTTCTCCCATCAGCAAAAACCTAATGAAATAAAATACAAAACTGATCTTGCTTACTTATCATCTACCATACAGAAAAAAATGCAAACCAGGAAAAGTAAGTCGTCAAAATTTCAAGGAAAAAAAAAACTAAATACTAATATTCACTCTTCCATTCCAATTTTTCCATTGCCAAACGCGAATGCATCTAAACGAAGAAAATAATATGATAGATTTAGTGTAGGACACTAATCTGGCCTCAATGAACACCAGCCCTGATGTCAGTTTATTTCAAGATTTAGCGAGGAAATACTCCAAAAACCTGAGAAAAGGTGCTCTTGACAAAGAAACGAACGTGTAGGTAAGCTGCGAAAATTGGAATGAGTTTATCAGAGACGAGTAGAACTACGAAGGGAGAGGATATGCAACGGCTCCTCACCTATCCTCCTCCTTAGACTCCTAGACTGGGTTAAGTCTGTTTGGGGTGCAGATATCTATGGTTATCTACGGATACGTCCCTGATTATACACGATATCTTAGGATAGTCATTCCGGGGGTTAGAGCCTCGTGATACCTGACGGTAAGTCTCTGTAATATCACTCGCAGAAATAATATACAGTAGGAAGCTGCCCGAAGGAACTTCCATCAGGACGACATAGCTATCTCACCCAAAAATAGATTTTTCCTACGTATAAATCCCTGTTTTTTTTTGGGGGGGCAGGGGTGTTTGTGGGTTAACTGTGTACCATAGATGTTGAAAGTAAAGACTTTCTGCTATTACAATGCCAGTGTTGCTAAATGCTAGAACGTAAGAAGATTGAAGAAGCTTATAAAGCCCTCCTGACACTTGCACGCATTTGTGGCATGCATTGTCACGCCTTTTGTCGTGAACTGGAGTGAACGATGCGGGAACTGGCGTGAACGTGTCGTGAACGGTGCGTGGCATGCGTGCCATGCGTGGCGAGAATTTTGAAATTTTCAAAATTTGTGGCATTGTCACGACAAAATTGGCGTGAACTAGTCGTGAACGATGCGCGAACTGGAGTGAACACGTCGTGAACAGTGCGGGACGATGCGGGAGGATGCGTGCCAGTGCGTGGCAATTAAATCAATGGATTTATCCCTACTGAGGGACGATGCGGGAGGATGCGTGCCAGTGCGTGGCAATTAAATCATGGATTTATCCCTACTTCCTCATAATCATCAAAGAAAAAATCTGTATAATGACAATATATTCTTTTACCTCTCTCCTTTCCTTATTCAATAGAGAGAGAGAGAGAGAGAGAGAGAGAGAGAGAGAGAGAGAGAGAGAGAGAGAGAGAGAGAGAGAGAGAATTATTGATTTTATATCACAAAAAGAGGACAGAAGTTCTTTAATTCCTTCATGAGTGGGTGTAATACTTGAGAGAGGGAGATATATTTTCTTCATTTTGCTTGTGATTTATTGAATGTGTATACACACACAAACATATATATTTATATATATATATATATATATATATATATATATATATATATATATATATATATATATATATATATGTATAATCTATATATATATGTATACATATATATATATATATATATATATATATATATATATATGTATATATAGATATATAGATATATATATATATATATATATATATATATATATATATATATATATATATATATATATATATATATATATATATATATATAAACAAACAGGAAAAGTTACAAAACTGAAAAAAAGTTTACAACTGCCATTTAAATAAGGGCGACTAAAGAAATTTACCCTGGCGAGAGACTTCAATGCTCACAGGGCACCTAACCAACCTAATATTTTTAGAGATAATATCTTTTCTGCCTCAGTTTCAATGATATTAGTTCACAAACGATACAGCAAAACTAATGAATGGAATAGTCATCTTTCAATTAAATTCTAAGATAATGTAAAGTGGGTTCCAGATATCTGATCATCATATAACTGCCATAAAATATTATTTTTTCAGTAAATTATAAAGCTTAAAAATTATTCAAACCAGTTAATTACCTATAATAATAATTAAATAATAAAATATATACTAAATAGAAGTATAATTGTTACAAATATCTATAAAGATAACCCACACATTAATACAGGGGATATTAATCAAAGATTAGCACAAGAATACGCTTTTGATAAAAATCATGTAGGAAGCCCCGTCATTATATAGGATGTGGCTAAGTCGTGAACTGGAGTGAACGATGCGTGAAGGATGCGTGAACGATGCGGAAAGATGAGTGAACGTGTCGTGAACTTGTCGTGAACTAGTTGTGCCAATTCGTGCCATGACGTGAACGTGGCGTGAACTTGTCGTGAACTATGCTTGACGTGTCGTGAATTTGTCGTGAACAGTGCAGGAACCTCCCAGTGCGTGTCACTTCACGCATTTTGCGTGCCAGTGCGTGCCAGAAATGCGTGCAAGTGTCAGGGGGGCTTAAGATGTTGAAACAATGTGGTTTTAATTAGAACACAAGGCAGGTGTTGCAAAATATCTGTATAAAAAAATACCTGAAAATGTGTTGAAAGTAACTGCCTATACTTAGAACAAGGTAAGTATTGCAAAATATCGTAAGAAAAAGGCACCTTACAATATGCTGAATGTAGCAGACTGGACTTAGCATAATAAGAGCGTTGCAAATATCTGCAGGAAAAATTATATATGCTAAATGTAAGAGCCTGTACTTAGCACAATCAAAGTGTTGCAAAATATCTGTAGAAGAAAAGCCACCTGAAAATGTACTGAAAGTATCTGTCTATACGTAGCACACCACAAGCGTTGCAAAATATAAGAAAAAAAAAAGCACCTTACAATTTGCTGAAAGTGACAGACTGAGCTTAGCATAATACCAACGTTGCAAATATCTGCAGAAAAGAAAAAATTATATATGCTGAATGTAATGGCCTGTACCTAACAGAATCCAAATGTTGCAAAATATGGGTAAAGAAAAAATACCTGAAAATATGTTGAAAGTATCTACCTATACTCAACACACCACAAGTGTTGCAGAATATCTATACAAGAAAAACACTCGAAAATGTGTTGTAAGTAACTGCCTATACGTAGCACAGCACAGGTGTTGCAAAATATCACAAGAAAAAAAGCACCTAGCAGTTTCCTGAAAGTAACAGACTGGAATTGGAATAATACGAACATTGCAATATATCTGCAGAAAAATCTTAAAATGTATCTAAAGTAACTGCCTGCAATTACCAAAATGTAAATATTGCAAAATATCCGCAAAAAGTCACTTTACAATGAGCTAAAAGTAACAACCAACACATAGCACAATGCAATTGTTGTAAAATATCTACAGAAAAAAAGCACCTTCGAAGGTGCTGAAATTAACTGCTACACTAAGCACAACGAAAGTGTTGCAAAATATCTGTAGGAAAAAAACACCTTAAATAGTCTGAATTTAACTGCCATAAATTAGCACAACGGAAGTGTTGCATAATATCTCCAAAAAAGCTCGTTACATTGTGCTGAGTCACTGCTTGTAATTAGCAGAACATTTGTGTTGCAAAATATCTGCAGAAGGAAAGGCCCATTAACAATGTACTGGAAATATTAATTTACATTTACCATAACTCAAGTATTGCAACATATTTTTTTTTCTTAAATCCCAAGTGCTGAAAGTAACTGCATGCACTTGGTTCTAAGCAAGTGTTGCGAAATATATGTAGAAAGGGCATTTTGAATATGCTGAAAGAAACTGCCTGCACATAGAACAAAGGAAGTGTTGGAAAATATCTACTAAGAAAAAGCACCTACAAATTTGCTAAAAGTAACTACCTGCAATTACCACAACGCAATATTGCATAATACTCAAAAAAAGCACCTTCCAGTGAGCTAAAAGTAACAACCAGCACTTAGCATAACGCATGTATTCCAAAATACCTAACAGAAAAAAATATTACTGTTATGAAAGTAACTACCTGATTTTAGCATAACGAATGGGGTTGCAAAGTTGCAGCAGAAAATAACTTAAAATATGCTGAAAGTGACTCCCAGCACTTAGCACAACGTAAGTGTTGCACAATATCTGCAAAAACACTTATATTGTGATGAAAGTCCCTGCTTGTAATCAGCAAAACATGTGTTGCAGAATATCTTCAGATAAAGGGCCCTTTTCAAATTGATAGAAGTAAGAGTTTACAATTAGCTCAACGCAAATATTGTAAAATATCTGCAGAAAATAACACTACAAAGTGCTCAAAGTATCTGATATATATATATATATATATATATATATATATATATATATATATATATATATATATATATATATATATATATATATATATATATATATATATATATAAAGCACCTTAAACATGCTGAAAATGATTGACTGAACAGCACAAAGCCAGTTATTGTAACATAACAGATGAAAAAATCCTCAAAATGTAAAAAAAAAAAGAAAAAAAATACTGCCTGTGCTTAATTTCTGCCACCCATTCCCTTATTATAATGAAAGTGTTGAAACATATCTACAAAGAGTTTACTTTTTTTTTTCCTAAATAACTACCTGTGATTACCACAACACAATTATTGCGAAATACCTGAAGAAAAAACCCCTTGCTATATAATGAAAGTAACTAACGACATTTAGCCCAACGAAGGTGCAAAAATAGCTGCAGAAAAAAACACTTGAAATATGCTACGAGTTAATGCCTGCACTTAAGATAACGAAAATGTTGCAGAATATCAGTAGGAAAAAAAACCTTAAATGTTTTTCTAGTACATGCCCGCACTTAAAAAGTGTTGCATATCATCAAAAAATAAATATCCTATAGAGTGCTGAGAAAGACTGTTTTTAATTAGAAAAACATTCATGTTGCAGAATATCTGCAGAGAAGGGGAACTTTAAAAATGCGCTGAAAGTATGATCATGTGCTAGGTACATTGTCAGTGTTGCAAAATATTTACAGGAAAAAAAATAACACGTTGCTGAAAGTAAAAGCCTGCACTTTGCACAAGACATTTGTTGCAACACAAAGAAAAAACTTACATGTGATGAATGTAACTGGCAGCACTTATCACTTTCGCAAGTGTTGAAAAATATTTGCAAGAAATAAAACCTTGAAATGTGCTGACATTAATTCTCAGCACTTAACGCAAAACTTGCAAAATTATTGCAGAAAGTTGTATCTTAGCATAAGATAACTGCACAAAAGAAAGCACCTTACAGTGTGCTGAAAGTAACTGCTTGCACTTGGGAAAACGCAAATGTTACAAAATATCTGCAAAAAAAATGATAAAACCACACAATGTTCTCAAAGTAACTTCCTATACTTATCAAAACGCATGGGTTGCAAAATATCGGCAGGAAAAAAAGTACCCACTTGCAAATAGCATGACGTAAGTGTTGCAAAGTATCACAGTGAGCAAAAGGAAACTATCAGAACAATCAGTCACAAGAGAAGATGACTAGCACCAATTCTTTTGAGATCTTTCCTAATACTTCAGCAATTTGTGCCAATCTGTCATAAGAGATGATGGCACGAATTCTTTTAAGGGCTCATGTTGGAAAATAGCTTAAAAAAGAAACCTTATAGTATGCTAAAAGTAGCGGCCTTCACTAAATATGGCACAAATGTTGTAAAACATTTTAATAAAAAAGCTACTGATAAAAAATCTACTGAGAGTAACTATACACTTAGCATGACACAAGTGTTGTAATATGTCAGCAAAAATAAGCACCTTAAAAGGTGCTATGAGTAACGGCCTGCACTTTGCACAACGCAAGTGTTGCAAATTATCTGCAAAAAGAGGTACCTTATAATATACTAAATATAACTGCCTGCACTTAGTATAAAGCAAAAGACAATGACCAAAATATCAAAGTAACTTTTCCGTCAACTCGAAACACGTTTAAAATACTTTGTTTTTGGTGACTACATATCAACAATTTAAATGAACAGAATTGAAAGATGTTTTATCGGTGGGCAAAGAAAATCTATTGCATTTAGTTATCATTAATCAACAGAGTTAAAATACACGAAAAAAAAGTTGGAAGCTGTTTTAAAATACTTTCGTTTTAAAAGTTCTGAAATTAGTAGTTTTAAATCGTCATATCCACACACAGTGATTGAGGGACTCGAATATATTGAGTCAGTATGCATTTCTCGTAATGTACCTGCATTTACTTATTAAGCAATTTTAGCTTCAACTAACAGGTCTTTAATAATTTCGGCATATGCATAGAACTACAGATTAAAAAATATAATACACGAACAAATAAGCAAATAAAAATATCTGCCAGAACAACAGTTATTTAAGAAACAAATTGCTTTACTAGGGTGTTTTTAACTTTTG
>NC_090750.1:35494704-35517204 GCF_036898095.1 Palaemon carinicauda | reverse complement strand
TAAAAAATTATTTACACGAATTTAATGCTTGCATGAAGATTTATTTACACGAATTTAATGCTTGCATAAAGATTTATTTACACGAAGTTGATGCTTGCAAAATGATTTATTTACACGAAGTTAATGCTTGCATAAAAATTTTATTATACAAAGTTAATGCTTGCATAAAAATTTTATTATACGATGTTGATGCTTGCATAAAGATTTATTTACACGAAGTTGATGCCTGCAAAATGATTTATTTACACGAAGTTATTACTTGCAGAGAAATTTATTTACATGAAGTGAATCCTTTCACAGAATAGATAAAACATTACATATAATTAACCAGAGGACGTTTTAGTGTTATAAACGATGCTATTTAGACATACAAACTACATTAAAATGAGATTTAATTTCGAAACTTAATTTAAAATATATTCAATTTCTAAGCAAAATTATAGAATTTAATTTCTCAAATAAATTACAATTAAATTTAATTTCTCAAATAAATTACAATTAAATTTAATTTCTCAAATAAATTAAAATGAGATTTAACTTCTGAATTGAATTAAAAAAAATTTAAGATTTAATTTCTGAACTAAATTAAAAAGAGATTTAACTATGAAATATGTGATTTCCGTTGATTTGAAATAAACAAATACAAAAGCAGTGTAAGTTATACTGAACATATCTACTAGAAGTCGATTTAAAAGTATTATTTACAACCAGTTGTTTTAGAAATAAATAAATAAAACCATGGGCTTAAATATTAATAGGAATTTGCAAGATTTAATTGAATTAATATGAACCTAGAGTTCAACAAGTTGACAACATTAAGAAAAACGTAGCATCACCTCTATTAACAAAACAATTGATCGATTTTATTGAGGTTAATAAGTTCATAATATATGTGGCTAATAAACATTCTTAAATGACATGGTCTTTCGTACAAAAAAAAAAAAAAAATCGCAACGCAAAATAGTATGCTTATAACCATTCGGCAAAATCTTGAAAAGAATTTAATTTACAAAGTAAAGTTGTCAAAAGTTACCCAAGATGTACAATTTAGAGACGACAAAAATACCCAACAAAAGACAGAAAATATGCAACATGCTAGTGATTAAAGATGGTATGTGAAAAGATAATTAATAGCTGCCAAGTGATTTCTAGATAACCTCAATGGATATACGTGTGAGCCAAGCAAAATGAATTTCAAATGAAATATAACCTAATCAAAATGTAGCCTATTAACATATGGTACAACCATAATTAATCAATAAAAAAATAAATACAGTTTGTAAAACTAATAACACTTAAAAATTCATAAAATCATGTAAAAAAAAACAGGTAAAATAAGATTATTATACAACGCATACAGTATTGTATATAAAATTCGCACATAAAACATATTAAGGTTATATTATGAAATATCGAATCATGCAATAAAAATAACATACAAAATAAGATAAATACACAACACATGATATATAAAATGCGAACATAAAACATACACTGGGGTATTAATTAGTATTACAAAAAAACATATTTCATAACTATATAATTCCTTAACCGATAATTCATAAACCTCGTAATTAATACTTTTATATAATTCCTTAACTAATTACCCATAAACGAGAGAGAAATCGATTGTATAAGAATACGAAGATTGATTGATTGATTGATTTGAAGTTCTCTGGCATCCTGGTAAGAATACGAACAATGAAATCCCAGAAGCTACGCTTAAAGTGACAAACTGGCGTCACAACAACGAAGGTCATGGACGACTGAGCAATAAATTACATATATTCGAAGTATAATTGTGTACGGGATTAATCAAGCATGAGTAAAAGATTGGCGTCACAACAACGGAGGTCATGGACGCCTAAGCAACATATTACGTACATTTAAAGTAAAAATGTGTACGGGGTTAATCAGGCATGAGTAAAAGATTGACGTCACAACAACGAAGGTCATGGACGCCTGAACAACAGATAACACATATTCAAAATTAATGTATATGATTGATAAAATTTGTGTAAAAGACTGGCGTCGCAACAACAAGGGTCATGGACGCCGACGCAACAGATTATGCTTATTTAAAGTAAATCAATGTACGGGATAGATAAAATTTGAGAAAAAGAACGGCGTCCCAACTTCCGAGGTCATTGACGCCAATATACGCTTTCTCTACTTCAGCAATGCAGAATCGAGAAATACAGCGAGTACTCAAAACATACATTTATATTGTATCATTTGTGAGAAAATAAATCAGTGTAGTGTTAATCAACTAGAATAAATTATACAGGCTTTAAGATTATATATTTGGCTCACACGTATAATTTTGTACTCACGGTAATGACACCAAGATCCTGGAAATGAAAGGGGAAAAAATTAATGACTTAAAATATTACTCCATACTAATCTATGTTTTCATCTACTCACTATATTTGCCTATTATCAATTCATACGTGGAATACGACATAAAGCACATGGCATAAAAAAAATAGTTTTAATCCTAATAAAAGTTTGGATAGATGATTCCATAATTAATAGTTCCATGAAAAATACCAGCAACAATATAAACTTTAATAAAATATCACCTTTAGTTAAACTTTTCCTGTTAAAACTAAACGTTATGCTTATCAAGCTGTGAACCAGACATGTATATATATATTTATATATACATTATATATATATATTTTTTTGGGGGGGGGGCTCAGGCCATGTCGTCCTGATGGAAGTTCCTTCATTAGTAGCTTCCTAGGTATATTTAACTACAGTGATATATCCCAGAGAATTTACTGAAGGTATCCAGAATTCTAACTCCTGGAGCGAATATCCCTTAAAATTTAAAAATGGATATCGCGTATATCAGAGGACGTTTTCTTGACACGTCTCATAGCTATCTACACCCCCAATAGTGTTTTTGCTTCGAGAGGGGAAAGTGGCAAGAATATAGGAGAGTTGTTAAAGAGGCGATGCTCTCGACACTCCTACTGTACTGTAAATAGTGCGCCGAATCGCCACCGCGAGGCGCCACCAAGCCATTCTTTCATTTGTAGCTTTGCTGACCGGTGTTATCCCGTGTTATCTCTCGCTATTTTGGAAGTATTTCGTCGCTATGATGCCTTCACCAGCTTCATCAGCTTCTGGAAAGTTAAGTAATATCTTTGGATTGTGTAAATGTAAGCTCTTGCCAGTTTTACTCTTCGATTGAGATCGTAATTAACGTAAAAAGAGCTGTTGCCAGCCGGATGGCGTCATGGACGCACTCGTTCTTCTTGTTCATTTAGTTAGCAAGAACGATTTCCCAGCATTATTTCGCTTTAATAACTTTAGCTATTTAGATATTTAGCTAGGGAATTTTATATTATGTCATTGTTGTCATGGTTTTGGCTATCTATGATCGAGCCTCACGAGTGCTAGGCTTCCTAGCCTAATCACCTACATACTTCATGCATGATATAACCTTCCTGGTAAGTTTTATTGAAGCTAAGGCAATATTTTATACAATTAAGATATTACTGCATAACATTTTGCTCTTCCAAGATAGTATACAAGAGAGTTTCGGTGAACGATTCTCTATGCTCCTAGACTTAATAGCCTAGGGGCTTTAGTATACTTTCTTACATGTCCCTCATTGCTCTTGTATTGTCTTTTAAGGGGAGACTGACACCTCCTATACCTTTTAAGTCGATACTATCTCTAACGAGATCTAAGAGCAATTCCCCTTCCCTCTGATCAGCTTAGGCTACACTCAGTTAACTTTGCTGCGAACTGTGTTCTGGCAAAATTTACTGGGGTGTTTCGTCTCTTTCTCTTAACCACTGACACAGTTTTGAGCTGAGAACGGAAAATCAGAGTAAAGTCTGTGTTAGGCATCCTACTGTCTTGGTGAAATGGCTTCCCAAGTCAGGTTAGGTTGCCGTTCAGGAGGCTAGTCCTCCCTAGGCCATACTGGAGGTTCTTTTATATCAATTTCCTCCTTCCTCGGTCTGGCAGACAGTCCTGTACTAGTAGATATTAGTATGAAGAAATGATTTCTTCCTTACTTAAGATCTCTGGTATGAGATTCTGATCTCTAGTGAGATTGTGTCCTATGGCCGCTTTCTCACTTAACTAACCTAACCCGGGGAAATGAATTCTCCTGCTTGAGATTTCTTTATGAGATCAGAATCCTTCAAGTTAGGTAATGCTCTAGGGTTTTACCTTACTTATAGGACTTTTACCACTCCCCCACTGTCTATTTTGTGTTGGATGAACCATCACCCTTCTGGCCATTGTTCTACATTTGACCCTACGGGTAATCTATAGAATTGGCCTGAGGTTCCCTGTCTGCTGCCGGCTGGGCCGGCTGCCAGCAGGTACCCTCATTTCATTGAGTGTGCTCTCCAGTCCTCCCTTGGACTTCCTTCCATACCCCATACGAATGGGATATGGTTGAGTGGAAGAACGAATATAATTCCCCCTTCCACTTGCACCCTCTTTCGGGATGTAGGCCGGCAAGGCTGAGCCTTTGCCGTCCCCCATCCTCTCTTTCTCTCTGCCTTTCCATATACTGGGCCGGCCGCCGGCAGCTAGTAGCTGTCGTCGGCCATGTTGGGTGTCTGTCGGCCGGCAGTTACTTTGCCTCCACTTGCCGTGGGTGTCGCTGATCGACAACCCAACGACAATGAACATACTATGACCGGCTGCCAACAACGGCCGGCCGGCAGCCGGCCACCCAAAATTTATATAGTTGCCGCCGGTTCCCGCCGGGTCCTACTTGATAGGACCCGGCAGGCCCGGCATGTGCTGGCGCGCCCGGCATACGCCGGCGGGTCCGGCAGATGCCGGCAAGCCTGGCAGATGCCGGCAAGCCCGGCAATACTGGCGACATGCCGCCACCAGTCATTGCTGTAGCCCAAAAGTTTTCCAACCTACAAGTGGTTCATGGGCAGCCAATTGTGAGACCATCACTTTTAGGGAGTGATTCTCCCTACCAATTAATGGTTATTATCCATTAATTTAATCCCCTATATTGAACATGGAGGATTGTGTTAAGAAGACACCTTATATCCAAGGATATTATCTTCCCCTTGAATTCATTATGAATCTTTAGTTCAATATTGGAGAAGGTCATAGCAATGGGCTGGACAGGAAACACATGTAGGTATCTTTCCTACTTTCTAGCTTACTCTATCCAAGCTAATATTAATTAAATATTAATTAAATATTAAATAAATATTAATTAAAATATGTATGCTGAAATCTGAGAATTTCACCGAATACTTATAGCTTTTCTTTCTTTACAGGAGGAGCATCCCGTGTGCGGGAACAACTTTTGCAGGGTCCGTAGTAAGAGCTTCTACGGACATGGTATGTGCAGGGCCCATGCTCGCTGCGCAGTCACCAAAGGGGCTCTCAAGTACTGGGACCCACAGGTATGTACCGTTTGTGGTAAACTGATTAAAGAGGCTTTTGATGATCAAAAGTCTACTGAGTCTAGGGATGCAGCAAGAGACACGCTAAAAAATGGGTCAGGGGCTTTCAGAAGAACACCTCTGGCCCATGCCTTCCTAATGAGAGGATGAGGGATTGTCTCTTCCCTAATGCATCTGTGGATGCAATTGTTCCGCAGGCTCAACCTGAGATCCTCTTAGTTCTGATTCCGGTAGAACCTGACGTTTCGGATGCCTTTCAGAGCATCCAATTAGAGGACAACATGTCTGTTGTCTCGGAGGAGACTGAGAACAATCTCCTAGTGGATGAACTGGAGCAGGAGGATGAGATACCTCCTGAGACTGGAGTCGAGATAACCGAAACGATTTCGGTATCGTCTGCAACGGCGACTGAACCGACGCCTTCGACTTCTTCCACCGCACCCCAGCTGGATTCCATTACAGGTACGCTACAATCGCTACCGTCCATGGTACAGGACATTCAGAAGAAATCGTCCGAGAAAGAAGCATCTTTCCGGACGGAGATTCTTCAGCTAGTTTAGCCCCGAAGAAGTTAAACATTAAGCACCTCCCCGCTTTCTCTGACGTTAACCCATGGAGGTACGCAGAGCATATGCCTATGTCGGGGGGGAAGATCTTCCTCTCAGAGAAACTGGGAACAGTTCCAGTAGAGGAAATCGAGTTTTGGCCTGGTAAAGGGGCCTATCCGGATTGCTATGTCCGTCTGAAGACGGAACCAGCATCCAAGGAGGAAACAGAGCCGAAGGAGACGATTGTCCTTGAACTATCTAAGGCACAGGTCTTATATACAACCACCTTGAAAGAGAGGGGCTTTACTAGTTCCAAGGTGCCAGCTCTCAGCAAAAAGCACCCATCCTTTATTGCTGACTCCGAACGTCCCTTCCCCTTTATGGACAAAGGGTTTAAGGCGGCCTTAAAGGCAGTTGAGGCAGGGAAACCTTGCCCTACACTTGAAGAGTGTAGACCATTTTCCCTCGCCTTTCCTTCAGATGATAAGGATTGGAAGGATGTCCATAACACCTTCACAGTTGGGAAGCTAGAGGCAGATATCGCTGGACGGCAGTTCAACGAAGATCTCCCGAAGCTGTCAGAGTTTCTCCTGTGCAGGGAACAGGAGACTAAGGAACGTCTCACTGCTTCCATGTCTCTGCAGACTGGCTTAGAGACTATGGCAAGCATCCCAGACACCCCAGATATGTACATGGTCTTTGCCAAATCTCATTTGGCAACAGTCACCAAGGATTTGTACAATTTTATTAAAGCCAGAAGGGCTTGTAGGGAGTTTGTGTTCGCTTCTGCTACAGTGAAGAACGAACCAAGGAAGCTGATAGCTTCCAATATCTGGGGAAAAGACCTCTTCCCAAGTGAAGTGGTCAAAGAGGTCGTAGATGAAGCCGCTTCGGAGAATAGGAATCTCCTCTCCAAATGGGGCTTGTCCTCTAAAAGGAAATCTTCCGCTGATAAGGGTCCCCAGCCGAAGAACAAGTCAAAACGATGAAGAGTAACCTCTCGGCCAAAGCAACAGCAACAGCCTCCCATGGCCACGATGCCCCAGATGCTGGCACAACCAACCACCATCTTTCAACTGGTGCCCCAAACGCTGGCGACCCAGTCGCCCGTGTTCACCCCAGTATTTGAAAGGCAATCAACTACCTTTAAGCCGAGGTCTCGAGGTTCCTTTCGAGGATCCTCTAGACGTCCCTTCAGAGGTAGGGGCAACAAAGGTGGACGTGGCTGAGGAGGCAAGTCCTCCAACCAGCACTCTAAGTGAGATGCTGCAGGTAGAAGGGAGACTTCTCCACTTCCGGGATCGTTGGACCTTCGATCCCTGGGCCCGCAGCCTAATCAAGAAAGGACTAGGGTGGAGTTGGAGCTCAACTCCACCAAACTTCCCTCAATTCTTCCAACACTCAACCCCCGTACTGGAAGAATATGTTCAGGAACTCTTGAACAAAAGTTATACGGAAGGCAAAGTCCATTAGATTTTAAGGAAGGCTATTTTGTGTTCCGAAGAAGGATTCGGAAAAGCTCAGAGTCATTCTGGACTTATCATCACTCAACAAGCTCATAGTGAACCACAAGTTCAGAATATTGACGCTTCAGCACATAAGGACCCTTTTACCCAAACGGGCATTCACAGTCTCTATAGACATGACGGATGCATACTGGCATGTTCCAATCAACCGTCAAGTTTCCCCCTACCTAGGGTTCAAACTACAGAAAAGAAAATACGTTTTCAGAGCCATGCCCTTCGGCCTAAACATAGCCCCAAGGGTATCCACAAAGCTTGCGAATACAGTCATTCATCAACTACGCCTGAAAGGAATCCAGGTGGTGGCCTACCTGGATGATTGGGTGGGTTGGGCAGCATCCGAGGAAGAATGCATGGAAGCCTCCAAGGTAGTGATCCAGTTCCTGGAACACTTAGGATTCAAGATCAACTTGAAAAAGTCTCGGCTTCCTCCAGCTCAAAAGTTCCAGTGGCTGGGTGTCCACTGGGATCTACAGTCACACTGCCTTTCCATTCCCTCAAAGAAGAGTAAAGAGATAGCAAGATCTGTCAAAAGACTCCTTCAATCCGACAGGATATCAAGAAGGCAACAGGAGAGTGTGTTGGGGTCCCTCCAGTTTGCCTCAGTGACAGATCCAGTATTGAGAGCACAATTAAAAGATGCATCAGGAGTTTGGAGAAAATACGCATCAAACGCTCGAAGAGATCTACAAAGACCGATACCAAATCATCTGCGATCACTACTCAAGCCATGTTCGGAGGCCAAAAACCTAAGAAACAAGGTACCCTTGAAACCACCTCCTCCAGCAGTCACCGTTCATACGGATGCCTCGAAGGAGGGGTGAGGAGGTCATTCTCATCATCGGAAAGTCCAAGGAACCTGGTCTCCCCTCTTCAAGTCCTTCCACATCAATTTTCTGGAAGCCATGGCAGTTTTTCTATCTCTGAAAAAGCTGAAACTTCGCTGCTCAATCCACATCCGTTTGGTTCTAGACAGGGAAGTAGTAATGAGATGCCTAAATCGACAAGGCTCGAGATCGCCTCACATAAATCAAGTGATATTGGCCATCCTTCGTCTAGCCCAGAAGATGAGATGGCACTTGTCAACAGTCCACCTTCAAGGGTTCCGCAATGTGACGGTGGACGCTCTATCCAGGGTCAACCCGATAGAGTCCGAATGGTCTCTAGACGCAAGATGATTCTCTTTCATTTTACGCAAAATCCCAGGACTGCAGATAGACCTCTTCGCAACGAGCGATAACAAGAAGCTACCCCGGTATGTAGCCCCGTACGAGGATCCACTAGTGGAAGCGACAGACGCAATATCCATAGATTGGAACAGGTGGTCTATGATCTACCTGATCCCTCCGACCTACCTTCTGCTGAAAGTCCTCGACAAACTGAGATCCTTTCGGGGGACAGCAGCAATAGTGGCTCACAAGTGGCCCAACAGCGTTTGGTTCCCTCTGATAACGGAACTACGCCTGAAGCTGATCCCGTTGCTGGAACCAGTTCTGACTCAGCAAGTGCAGAAATTGACTGTCTCTGCTTCATCAGAGAAAACCCAGAACCTTCATCTCATGATTTTCTCGCCCTAGCGGTCAAGATACGGTTTGGGATTTCTAGAGACAATATTAACTTCTTAGAAGAATACAAGTCAAAGTCAACAAGAAGACAATATGAGTCTTCCTGGAAGAAATGGGTGGCCTTTGTCAAGGCGAAGAATCCCGAGGAGATATCTACGGATTTCTGCTTGTCCTTCTTCATCCATCTGCATGAACAAGGTTTAGCAGCTTATACGATTACTACATGTAAATCCGCCGTAGCCAGACCAATACTATACGCCTTCCAGGTAGACTTCTCTAATGAAATCTCCAACAAGATTCCTAAAGCCTGCGCTAAACTTCGGCCTGCAGCTCCTCCAAAGCCCATTTCATGGTCTTTGGATAAAGTTCTTCACTTAACTCAACCCTGAACAATGAAGATTGCTCGCTGAAAGACTTGACTCAAAAGGTGATATCATTATTTGCACTAGCCTCAGGATGATGGGATGATGGCCACATTCAGTTCACAGACAGTTCACAGACAGCGGAGAACTGAACCTTTTTCCGGACCCGTCGTTTTTCGCCAAGAACGAGCTGCCCACTAAGAGATGGGGTCCCTGGAGAATCTAAGAGATGGGGTCCCTGGAGAATCTGCCCTCTGAGGGAAGAAGCATTCCTCTGCCCAGTGGATTGCTTAAAGGTCTATCTTCGTAGAACTTCAGACTTTAAGGGAGGTCAGCTTTTCAGGGGAGAGACTTCTGGTTCAATGTTATCCTTGAAACAGATAAGGGCGAAAATCACCTATTTTATATGCAGAGCGGATCCAGACAGTACACCCGCAGGTCATGATCCGAGAAAAGTTGCCTCGTCTCTGAATTTCTTTCAGACAATGTCGTTTGAAAGCCTGCGTGCTTACACTGGTTGGAAGTCTTCCAGAGTTTTCTTCAAGCACTACGCGAAGCAATTACAAGAAATAAAATTTCATGTGGTAGCGGCAGGCAGTGTTATAAAACCTGCCGCTTGATTACTGCGAAGAACAGTGCACTAATTGGGACTTTTAGTGAAGGGTGTACATGATAGACTTTTAAGGTATATCATGTTGAGTATTGTGTTTAGGAAGACACTATAGACTGTTCTATCTATACAGGAGACATCAAGCATAATAAGCTGACACAAGTGCCAGGCATTCTTATATGCACAGTGTTCCTAGTAATAACAGCATACATAGTGAAATATTATATTTCCCTTTGAGTAGCTAATGTTTCCTTTTCAGGTGAAACTTATTTATTTTGTTATTATTGTTTATGCTTTTACGCAGAATTGTTCAGCGTAAGATGTAATTGATCACAACCATGATTTCTATTTTTGTAATAAACAATAGAAGGAATCTTTGCGTCTCTTTCGCCTCAAACATTCAAAATTATGTATAAATCAGAGCATCCTTGATTCTCTTAATATTTAAGGAAATATTGGGGAACTATGGTTTCTACCATTCCAAACAAACAGGTAAGAACTGATTGTACTAACTGTTTATCTTACTGATTTAAGGTTTCCTACATGGATACAAACCTGTCTGTCTCTTTATATCCAGACTTGGGAGGATTCAGTAACCTATGCAGGACTATAGCATCTAAGTACAAACTAGACTTTACGTATATAATGACACTAATATACATACTGTTTGCTAGATTGTTCCTTGAACTCTCAATCCTCGGGATTTCTCCTAACGTCTACCTAGACTTTTCCCTGTAGGGGGCAGGAAGAACTGACATATTTTATGATCAGTTACTTGATGTATAACGGTAACATCAAGTGTCTCTGGTCCAGAAGACCAAATAGGAAATATTTATCTCGAGATAACAGCACTATTGAAAATCCACAGATACATTAATGCTCTGGTAAACTTCCATCAGGACGACATGGCCTGAGCCCAAAAAACGGATTTTAAGCGAAGGGAAAAATCTATTTTTGGGTGAGGTAGTCATGTCGTCCTGATGGATAAAGAATCCCTCCCTATGGTACTGTATCTGCAACACCTACAAAGCTACGAAGAATTACTTGGTGGCGCCTCGCAGTGGCGATTCGGCGCACTATTTACAGTACAGTAGGAGTGTCGAGAGCATCGCCTCTTTAACAACTCTCCTATAGTCTTGCCACTTTTCCCTCTCGAAGCAAAAACGCTATTGGGGGTGTAGATAGCTATGAGACGTGTCAAGAATACGTCCTCTGATATACGCTATATCCCTTTTTAAATTTTAAGGGATATTCGCTCCAGGAGTTAGAATTCTGGATACCTTCGGTAAATTCTCTGGGATATATCACTGTCGTCAAATATACCTGGGAAGCTACTAATGAAGGAACTTCCATCAGGACGACATGGCTACCTCACCCAAAAATAGATTTTTCGCTTCTCTCAAAATCCGTATATATATATATATATATATATATATATATATATATATATATATATATATATATATATATAAATAAAGTAACAAAGACAATCAGTCAATCAAATACAAGCCCTAATTTCCGTCATAAATAACTCGAGGGAAAACCAGATCTCATACTGCTAAATGTTTCGCTACATTTTACCCAAAATTCTTCGGCATTAAAATTAATACTTACATTTTTAACTTCGGTGGTCAGCTCTCATGCAAGTTATGAAGTACATTTGGAAATATGCACGTACATTGGACATTAGTCCTTACTATACGTCTTTTATTAACTCTTGCCCTGCATGTACCTGAAAATAACGATAACAAAAGTCATGTACTGTACAGTAAATGATAAACAATAACCAATGATGGTAAAACTACATACCTAACAGCAACATAATTACTGATTTAAGCAACTCTGCAGCAATTCTTAAGCCCTGTCCACATGATTGAGCATGCCCGACAGGCAAACATTGATACCAGACCAGAATAGTTAGTAAGAAGGAGGGTTAATGACGTCAGAAGCAGGAAAACCGCAGACAGGGATCTGGCATCATACAGTGTTGCCAGATCCCTGCCTTTAGTTTTGGCGCTTCTGACGTCATCAACCCTCATTTTCACTTACTATTGTGGTCTGGTATCATTGTTTGCCCATCGGGCATGCTCGATCGTGTGGACAGGGCTTTGCTCTAAAGAAAATCTCCCCTGGGTCCACTAGAGTAATTTTTACCATAAGGGGTTACTAAATTATTGCATATATGGCCAAGGTAAATCTACACTTTGACAAAACTCGGCAAAAGGAGTCTTTGAACCACTTTGGCTGTTTTTTGGGGTTCATGGGAACAAACTTTAGATTTTTCTCTTCTTAGACCTGCAGTGATCAAGCTGGGTGTGTGGGTGTGTGTGTGTATAAATATATATATATATATATATATATATATATATATATATATATATATATATATATATATATATATATATATATATATATATATATATATATATATGTATATATATATATATATATATATATATATATATATATATGTATATGTATATATATATATATATACATATATATATATATATATATATATATATATATATATATATGAAAAAGCTCACAGTGTGATTAGTAACCGAAATTTATACTGCGTATATCATTTATTTTCTGAATTTGAACTATAATGCTCGACAGTGATTTAGGTGTAAAATATTTGGTTATTTTAATATAACTAACTTCTATATCTATAATTTGAATTTTATTTCCCTAAAATAATGAATTATAAATCTAAAAAGATTGAAAAAACAAAGCAGAAAGCATGTTTCCTTCATAAAGTTCAGAGGTAACTCAGGTTACTCAGCCATAACACGGTACGAGTAACCGTGTGACGTCACCCACCATTCTGAACACCCCCCCCCCCTTCCCCACCAACAACTCGCACCATCCGACTACCTGCGCACTAGGGTGGCCAGAGATTCTGAGACATCTTTTAAACTATAGACCTTTTTCTTTCAATCTTCAATTTCAGGTATACGCACTTCGTTATGATTAAAACAACTTAAAACAGAAGATTGAAAGGAAAAGAGGCTAAAGGGAAACCAGAAACTCCTCTGTGCTTTTGTAGATCTAGAAGAGGACTAAGATAAAATCTCAAGAGAATGTTTTAGTGCTTGAGGAGGAAGAAAGACCCAGGGAGGTTGGTTAGAATGGTTGAGATGATGTACTAAAGAACAAGGACAACAGTAGTAATAGTTGTTGCGGAAATAGAAACCTTTGAGGTCTGTGTTAGATTAAAATCATGGGTCAGCATTAGGCCCGTTTTTTTTTTTTTTTTTTTTTTTTTATTTATGCTATCATGGATGTGTTAAGTGATGAAATTAGATATAAAAAGTTGTCGGAGTTGCTATATGGAAATCATGTGGTGATTACCTCTGAAAATAAGGAAGACACTGAGAAAGGTTGTAAAGAGGCAGAGTTTTTGGAGAGGGTTAGCTTGACAGTAAATGTGGATATTTCTGAGGTTATGGATGGTGAGCAGCAACTTAGGAAGGTAAGGACAGGGTAGCGATACCTGAAAGTAAAGGTTCTGTTATAAAACAGGTGGAACAACTTAGACATTTGGGATCAACTATAAGTCAAGGGTGAGGATGTGAGGCTGAAGTTGAGAATAGGATAAAAGCAACCTAGGGGAAGTGGCAGGAGGTAGCGGGAGTGCTCTGTGATACTAAAATGCCAATCAAGATAAAAGTCAAGATCTATATCACACTAATTAGACCAGAGTTAATGTATGGATAAGAAACGTGGGCTCTAAGAAGAAAAGAAGCAAAGCTTGAAAAAGCAGAGATGAGAAAGCTGAGGGGGATTATGGGAATATTACTGTTTTAAAGATTGAAAAATTATGAAATGAGAAAAAAGCCAAGTATAGTAAAGATTACCTAAGTGATAAGATCATCACAACCAAGGGGGTATGAGCATGTGTTGAGGATGGATGGTGGGGAAGGATTCTAGTAAGAAAGGCTTGAGAGGAACCTTTAGAGTAGGAACATGATGGCGAGATAAGGTGAAGGATGATCTGGAGAGGAGAGGTTTGGTTCAAGAAGATGCCTTTAAGAGAAGGCATTGGAGACGGCTCACCAGGCAACCGATCCTTTAATGTGAAGATAACGGTGGGAAAGATGGTCTACACACTATACAGTGTAGAGTCTGTAGACCTTCGCAGTGACATGAGCAGTAGCATTGAATTTTCAAAACTTCCCACAGCATGGTCCTACTTTTTTGCAGTTTTCAATATCATAATAAGCATTCAAGGTTAAAACCATTAAGATAATGTAAAGAATAACAATATTATCCCTCAATTAACTTTTCTTTTTTTTTTAAAGTTTATATATGATATGTCTGTTTTGACGTTGTCGCTGTTTTTAGAATGATTTATTGTTAATTTGTTCTCATCAATCAATTATTTCCTTAATTCCTCTCCTCACTGGGCTATTTTTCCGTGTTGGAGCCCTTGGGCTTATAGCATCTTGCTTTTCCAACTACAGTTGTAGCTTGGCTATTAATAATAATAATAATAATAATAATAATAATAATAATATTATTATTATTATTATTGTTATTAATATTATTACTAGCCCAGCTACAACCTTAGTTGGAAAAGCAGGATGCTATAATCCCAAGGGCTCCAACATGGAAAAATAAGTAAATAAATAAATGATACATACATATACCAAAGGCACTTCCCCCAATTTTGGGGGTTAGCCGACATCAACAAAGAAACAAAACAAAAAGGGGACCTCTACTCTCTACGTTCCTTCAGCCTAACCAGGGACTCAACCGAGTTCAGCTGGTACTTCTAGGGTGCCACCACAGCCCAACCTCCCACATTATGAAGCAGATGAAGCTTCATAATGCTGAATCCCCTACTGCTGCCACCTCCACGGTCATCTAAGGCACCGGAGGAAGCAGCAGGGCCTACCGGAACTGCATCACAATCGCTCGCCATTCATTCCTATTTCTAGCACGCTCTCTTGCCTCTCTCACATCTATCCTCCTATCACCCAGAGCTTACTTCACACCATCCATCCACCCAAACCTTGGCCTTCCTCTTGTACTTCTCCCATCAACTCTTGCATTCATCACCTCTTTAGCAGACAACCATTTTCCATTCTCTCAACATGGCCAAACCACCTCAACACATTCATATCCACTCTAGCCGCTAACTCATTTCTTACACCCGTTCTCTCCCTCACCACTTCGTTCCTAACCTTATCTACTTGAGATACACCAGCCATACTCCTTAGACACTTCATCTCAAACACATTCAATTTCTGTCTCTCCATCACTTTCATTCCCCACAACTCCGATCCATACATCACAGTTGGTACAATCAATTTCTCATATAGAACTCTCTTTACATTCATGCCCAACCCTCTATTTTTTACTATTCCCTTAACTGCCCCCAACACTTTGCAACCTTCATTCATTCTCTGACGTACATCTGCTTCCACTCCACCATTTGCTGCAACAACAGACCTCAAGTACTTAAACTGATCCACTTCCTCAAGTAACTCTCCATTCAACATGACATTCAACCTTGCACCACCTTCCCTTCTCGTACATCTCATAACCTTACTCTTACCTACATTAACTCTTAACTTCCTTCTCTCACACACCCTTCAAAATTCTGTCACTAGTCGGTCAAGCTTCTCTTCTGTGTCTGCTACCAGTACAATATCATCCGCAAACAACAACTGATTTACCTCCCATTCATGGTCATTCTCGCCTACCAGTTTTAATCCTCGTCCAAGCACTCTAGTATTCACCTCTCTCACCACTCCATCAACATACAAGTTAAACAACCACGGCGACATCACACATCCCTGTCTCAGCCCCACTCTCACCGGAAACCAATCACTCACTTCATTTCCTATTCTAACACATGCTTTACTACCTTTGTAGAAACTTTTCACTGCTTGCAACAATCTTCCACCAACTCCATATAACCTCATCACATTCCACATTGCTTCCCTATCGACTCTATCATATGCTTTCTGCAGATCCATAAACGCAACATACACCTCCTTACCTTTTGCTAAATATTTCTTGCATATCTGCCTAACTGTAAAAATCTGATTCATACAACCCCTACCTCTTCTAAAACCACCCTGTACTTCCAAGATTGCATTCTCTGTTTTATTCTTAATCCTATTAATCATTACTCTACCATACACTTTTCCAACTACACTCAACAAACTACTACCTCTTGAATTACAACACTCATGCACATCTCCCTTACCCTTATATAGTGGTACAATACATGCACAAACCCAATCTACTGGTACCATTTTCAACACAAAACACATATTAAACAATCTCACCAACCATTCAAGTACAGTCACACCCCCTTCTTTCAACATCTCAGCTTTCACACCATCCATACCAAATGCTTTTCCTACTCTCGTTTCATCTAGTGCTCTCCTCACTTCCTCTATTGTAATCTCTCTTTCATTCTCATCTCCCATCACTGGCACCTCAACACCTGCAATAAATGATGAGAACAACTTAACAATAAATCATTCTAAAAACAGTAACAACGTCAAAACAGATATGTCATATATAAACTATAAAAAGACTTATATCAGCCTGTTCAACATAAAAACATTTGCTGCAACTTTGAACTTTTGAAGTTCTACTGATTCAACCACCAGATTAGGAAGATCATTCCACAACTTAGTCACAGCTGGAATAAAACTTCTAGAATACTGTGTAGTATTGAGCCTCATGATGAAAAAGGCCTGGCTATTAGAATTAACTGCCTGCCTAGTATCACAAACAGGATGGAATTGTCCAGGAAGATCTGAATGTAAAGGATGGTCAGTTATGAAAAATCTTATGCAACATGCATAATGAACTAATTGAACGACGGTGCCAAAGATTAATATCTAGATCAGGAATAAGAAATTTAATAGACCGTAAGTTTCAGTCCAGCAAATTAAGATGAGAATCAGCAGCTGAACACCAGACAGGAGAACAATACTTAAAACAAGGTAGAATGAAAGAATTAAAACACTTCTTCACAATAGATTGATCACCGAAAATCTTGAAAGACTTTCTCAATAAGCCAATTTTTTGTGCAATGGAAGAAGACACAGACCTAATGTGTATCTCAAAAGTAAATTTGCTGTCGAGAATTACACCTCAAATTTTAAAAGTCATACAAAGTTAAAGAAACTTTATCAATAATGAGATCCTGAAAATTAGCCTCACTTTTACCACTCAAGTCATATGCTTGTGATAGTGCTTTTGCAACATGCTTGCTATAAAATGCCAAACTGCACATAAATGTCACCGTCACATACTCCGTACATGAAAAATCGTCATGTCAATAGCTTAGCCTTAGAGATGGCATCTCAGAATCAAATTTCAACTAAAATCATTGTACCATCTGATAATCATGCACAGCTTGAAGAATTTACATAATCAAAATGAATACCATAAAGAACATGAAAACGCCGAAACTTGGAAAGGAAAAACCTATCAGTCTATAAAACTAAGCTTGAGCTTTAAAGTCTATCTTAGTTTCAGTGCTACAAAAAACAACAAATTTAGGCAGTATATTCTATAGTCTATAATATAGCGTAAATTATATATAAAGCTAATTCAGATTTGTACATATATCACTTTACAAGTAATTAAAAAGAGGTAAAAATCTTCGTAGTTTTTCGATAGGCTAAGCAGAGAAGTATTGATTTAAAAAATTTAAATGAATATCAAATTGTACTACAATCCTACCTCCTAAAAATACCGTACCTTTTAACAAGTAAAAAAATGATAACTGGAATAGTTGGATAAAAACCCTTTACTCCCATTTTTACCAAGGTATCAAACGAAGGATACATTCTCAAAGTTTACATAAAAAAAAAACCTTCCTTCTGTTACCAATTCCAATTTAAGGCGTTCGCTGCACACTAAATCAGATGTTCTTTTTAGCAGTGAAATACATGAAAAAAAAAACATGCAAATAATTTTACGCAAACCACCTTATCGTAACCTCAGTAACGTAGCTTAATTGAATTCTGTGGCCATTAATATCGAGTACAAACAACTACAAACCCAGACATTTCTAGTACACTGCAAGGGAAATGCCTCAGACATGTCAAGTCTTGTCTGGGATTTGGCCAGTTTTCACCACCACGCTGGTCAGTGCGGATTGGTGATGGTGGGAGAGTTTCGTCTAATTGCTCACGCAAACCAACCATGTACAGTATGGGTGGCCCTGACTATCCCTTCCATGTTAAGGTATCCCCACACATTAATTGTTTGACATTATTATTATTATTATTATTATTATTATTATTATTATTATTATTACTTGCTAAACTACAACCCTAGCTGGAAAAGCCGGATGCTATACACGTAAGACAAAGGGCTCCAACGGAAAATAGCCCAGTGAGGAAAGGAAATAAGCAAAACTACAAGAGAAGTTTAAGAACAATAACAACATTAAAATAAATCTTACTTATATAAACTATAAAAACTTGAAAATAACAAGAGGAAGAGAAACAAGGTAGTATAGTGTGCTTGAGTGTACCTTTGAATCTTAGTAATACGTACAATACACAGTGTGACTAGCACTGACGATATTAACCCCTTGCAACTAATTTTAAGGTTAACAATAGTAACACTTTCAATAGATGTATTCAAGCAACTAGTTTTAAGACTCGTTATCATCATCACCCGTTGATAGTTAACTGCAGGACAAAGGCCTCAAACATGTCCTTCCACTATCGCCTGCTTATAGTCTTTCTATGCCAGTCTAAGACTAACTCCAGCGAATTGCTTAATTAAAATCCAACAACAGTATTAGTTGGCTAAGATAATTTTGTTCATTATTACAAAGTTAACTAATATATGAGTAACTTCAATAGACAATTCAAAGAAAAGTCGACTATTATATGACCTGATAAAAAATCTTCAAAGTAAATATCGTAACCAGTGAGTCACCAAAAAAAACTTGAGTCCAACAAAACACCAAAAGGCTTATGTGACTATTTTTTTCTTTTTTTTTATGGGATGACCAAGGCAAAACCTTATTAAAAATCCTAACTTCCATAGTTCATTTCACCGTTCAATACTAAATGAGTAACGAAATTTTACTCATATGAAAGTAAAACAATACAAAAGCAACCACTGTCATTGCACAAACTTCAAAAATATATTTTCGATTATAAATCTTTCAATAGTAAAAGCGTAGTTATCTGCTATTCATAACACGCCGTTTAACACAAAACACACAAGTCTCACGATCAACTACGTTCTGCATGTTATTTTGGTCGTTATGATCATAACGACTGCACATAACTGGATACCACTTTTAACATAACTAAAGATTAAAAAGGAAAACAAATTTCAAGGTCACGCCTTCCTAAAAACTTATAACTCCCATTTCAAAACCAGAGTAACCTAAAATGCGTGAATAAGCACAAGCACATCTAAGGTCGTGAACACATTTCACTAAATGGTATTATTGTTATCATTATTACTTGCTAAGCTATAACCCTAGTTGGAAAAGCAGGATGCTATAAGCCCTAGGGCTCCAATGGGGAAAATGGACTAGTGAGAAAATTAAATAAGGAAATAAACTACAAGAGAAGTAATTAACGATTAAAATTACATTTTTTAAGAAAGTAACAATATTAAAATGAATATTTCATATATAAACAATAAAAAACTTCAAAAAAATCAAGAGGAAGAGAAATAAGATAGAATGGTGTGCTCGAGTGTGCCCTCAAGCAAGAGAACTCTGGCCCCAAACAGTAGAAGAATAATGAAGATTATAGTTTTTGTAAGAAACGGAGTTCGTTATCAATCATCTATGTTGTTTTTACTGAACCCACCTTACGTGATGGAAAACGGCATATTGGAAGTCATACATGAATGCATACCTGAGCAATTTCAATACACTACAAATGAAGGTAATGTTTGGTGTGAGTGAAAGATGCAGCTAAACTAAAAGTTCCAGGATCCTGCACAAGGTAATGTGAATGTGTGAGTGATTACTATGTATTGTAGTTTCCTGTTACAAATGATAATGTTATGAGATAGGTGAATTATGTGCATATACATCATCAGCCGTTCCTAATCCAATGCTGGATAAAGGCCTAAGATTATATATATATATATATATATATATATATATATATATATATATATATATATATATATATATATATATATATATATAGCCTTAGAATATAGCTAGTTACAACTTGAACAGCAATGGAAAGGATAATGATGGGAATAACATGAGACAAAAAGTAGCAACATGGATGCTAGAGCGAACTAAGGTAGAGGATTTTCTAACATGTATGAAATATAAATGGACATGGTCAAGACATATAGCGAAGTTATTATTATTATTATTATTATTATTATTATTATTATTATTATTATTATTATTATTATTATTATTAGCTAAGCTACAACCCTAGTTGGAAAAGCAAAAAGACCATGGATTGAAGCGTTATGAAAAATTGCGGGCATAAACTGGCATAGAAAGACCATAAACAGACGCGAGTGGAAGGGTATATTTGAGGCCTTTGTCCTGCAGTGGATTAGTCACCTGATGATATATGATATGATCATTATCATCTCGCCCTACGCCTATTAACAGCTATTGATATGATACACATATATAAATACATAATCAAAAGTTTATCAATATCAATATATAGGAAATGGTATCTAGATTAAAATTTTGGTATATGTGGAAACGTCACTTATACATTAAATTACAAAAGTACATTAATTTACTTTTAGACCGTAAGAAATAACTGTTTGTGAAACAAACAGATAGTGAATGACTTAAAGACTTCCAAAGATATGTAGGATAAAAAATCGATGTCTTGCGACAGACTGTAGGAACAAGGTTCATCCAGAATGGTTAGAATAGGTCACAGACCCCGCCCACGTATTTAAAATAAGCCAATCATCGTCGAATCTCGCGGCAATGCAGGAGGTCCAGAATCTGAATCACTCTTCCTTGCACCTACCGGAAGGTTGGGGGGATGAGGGTACCAAAGTCACAATTTTTCTACTTCATACGAAGTATTTAATAAAATTATTTATATATGTTTATATTCAAATCGTTTGTAAGTAATTTTTTAAAAAGTCCTCAGCCCATCATTTTGAGCACTGCATGAGTTCGCGCGAATCTGCAGTTGTGAAGCCGTTCGAAAGTGTTTTTTTTTATCTTTTAATAGTAAAAAGGATAGAGTGAACACCGAATTTGCAGAAAAAAAATGCACAAAAAAATAACTGCATTTAAGAAACCGTAACTCATTTCTTGATAGGGAAACGAATTAATTATTAAACGTTATTGACGACTATTGAGCCTAAAATGTTTCAGTATTAAATATTTCTCAAAAAAAAAAAAAAAAAAACCTCCATCCCTAATTCATTTTTAATGACAATCTAGTTATCTCACCAATTACATATATAACATACCTTGCTTCATTTAATAACGTAAACGAACAAGCCATTGTTCAAAACTGACGCACAATTCTCGATTATCGTAAGTTCCGTCATTATCCGTTTGATGTAGTTATATATTTTTTTCTGAAAAAAAATGTAATTTGGACGTCTGGAGCGGGATTCCCTTGGCAAAGCGTGAAGGCTCCAGCCTCTTTAATTAGCGCGGGAAAAAAAAAGAGTACCTCCAGTAACCCAGTCCTCCACCAAGATGGCAGCCTAACCAGTTTAAGCATTGCGTGCAGTGACTGGTGTAATTCTATGGGCGAGTTTTCACAGCAAAAGCTGATCTATAGTCAAATTCTTTTTAGTGAGGCAGATTTGCACAGACTCGCACGGGTGCCCTCTTCGCTCGGAAAAGTTTCCTGATCGCTGATTGGTTGGACATGATAATTCTAACCAATCTGATAGCAGGATACTTTTCCGAGCTAAAAGGGCACTGCTGCGAGCCAGTGCAAATGCGCCTCATTAAAAAAAAAATGAGTATAGGTGTAGTTGCATGAATGTTGTCTCGCGGAATATATGACTTCTGACGTTAGCGAGACCTTTTTTTTTTTCTTTTGAAAAATTGTAATAAACAGTTGCCCGAGTAAAACAGTGAACTATTCGTGTCTTTATTATGGTTTCTTATGATGAAGGTTATTATCACCACGTTCATTGGACGATTTACAATATAGTGAAGATATTTTACCGCGGGAGCTTGCTATTTATATGTTTAATCTAATGTATTCACTCGCTGCAATTTATTCCGCAATACTTCATTAAAATCAAACTTTGCTTAATAAAATATGCGTTACCATTCCGTTTACTGTAGGCTAACCAACCGATCTTTGCAGAATGGTGACAAATTACAAATAAAGGCGAGAAAAGGTGTATGCTCGTACACTTGCGTACATACTTGTGACAAGCAAATGTGATGTAAGGCATGGTTCATGAATATAATCTATTCAAGGTATTCAAAATATAAAACAACTACTGAAATTAAACGAGAACAAGTAATGTAATAGGCACAGCTTCAGATTATTCACTA
>NC_090750.1:35479704-35482204 GCF_036898095.1 Palaemon carinicauda | reverse complement strand
GGTAAACAAATTCTGAAACAAAATCTCCAAGGTGTTTCACTGAATAGTAGGTAGTCTTTATGTCAAATCTAGGTCAGATACTGGCCATGTTGTCTGCAATCGTATCAACCAAATCATACTGCTACACAGAGTGGTTATCAGTTGCGAGTATGTAATTATGCGTACATTGTGCATATTTAGTGGGAATTAGGAATATATTTTCTAGGAAGGATCTTTAAATCTACTGCTTGCACTGCATTCCGTGTCACCAAGACACACACAGTTCCTCATTATCTGATGGGGTCATTAAAATCTGTGAGGGTAATTACTGAGGATAATCATGCATAATTGTCCCAAACTATCTCTTTTTTTTCCTCATTAGATATTTAATCTTTTATGCTCATATTATTTGTGTATCCTGAAATTGAACGAATAATATTTCAAAAATAAATTAAGAATGTGTCATTGTTTGTATCTTTAAAATTACTGTACTTTCTCTGCATATCCACCAAACATTTATTCAAGTTCTTTAGCGTTTCATCCTTTTCTATATAATTGTCTTTTTTTTCGTAAAGATCACCCATTGCAATGTCTCTAATCTTATTTAAAGTTTTCCTTTTATGCAGCAAAACCTTGACCACTTAAACATTCGTTTGAACTGGAGTTCATTTCGGGTAACGTCCAAAATAACGGTATATTTTGAAGTGACTATTGCTACGGAGTTGGTATTAATAATTTTATCTGTATTATAAAGAACCTTAGTAATAGGCCATGATTATATTGCTACCGAATGTTGAATTAGGTCGGAGATGCGCATCAATAAAATTTGTTGAAAGCCAATATTGAATTTTCCAATTTTTATAAAATCTAAAAAGCCACAGCAGAACCAAGAAATTTCTAATTTCTCTTTGAAAATTGCCTGAATATGCCTTTTCCAATACTAAATTTGATTTGTTTACAATATTCATGTACATCTTGCTCATTATTTTACTTTCTTTTACCCAGGAACATGGTTATGAACACAGATGTTTGAAACGTTGTTGTTCATTGGTGATGAAAATAGATTTAAGAATGTTTGGCGTTGTCATAATTCTCCTGTTCATTATTAAACTGAGGTTCCCTTGCACCCGCTCAGTATCAGTTATTATTATTATTATTATTATTATTATTATTATTATTATTATTATTATTATTATTATTATTATTATTATTATTAACTAATTTACAACCCTAGTTAGAAAAGAAGGATACTATAAGTCCAAGAGTTACAACGGGGAAAATAACCCAATGAGGAACGGAAATAAGGAACTAGATAAACTATGTGGGAAGTAATGACCAATTAAAATAACATTCAGAGAGCAAGACATGAACATAATATATGCAATGTCCGTGCTATATTTTGAGTATAATGCAACTACAAAATCATATCCATTTTAGTGTCCTTTTGAATTGATGGAGAGGATAGAAGTGAAAACAGGCTGATACGCCCTCTGGAATATTCCAAGGCATCATTGTGACCCATTGTCACTCACCTCGCTCTCAAGACTTTGGAATTCTGATTAATAATGATAATATAAATGATAATAACAATAATCTTCAAAATTCTCAGCAGCCTTTACAACCGAAACATCGCCTGTTCTTAGCGAAGACCAGGGCTCCGTCTGATCAGCATAATAAGAGGATGATCGTGTCCGACCAGCTTCCAAACCTTAATTCGATTGGAAATAAAAACTTCCGCAGTCCGACTCAATCATGCAGTCGCTCTCAGGTGATCCTATTAGCGCCATCTATTCTTTATTCACTCATCCCTGCATCGTCCAGGTAGATAGGTCATTAGCGCAAAATGGTCCACCACATAGCTATTTGGTGTCATGCAACAGAGCAGTTGCCATCTATGTTTATCTTTCTTCAATATTCAAACGCGTTAATGGGAAAGATTGTACCTGTTTTATGTATATTATGCATGTCATCATTAATATGTTCTAAAGAGAAATTTGGAGAATTAATATCTCGATCGACTCTATTTATTTGCTAATATTTTCCGGTTTTAAATGAATCATTCGAAAAACTATATTCGGCAACTCCGTAAACCTCATGGCCAAGGCTTCTGTGCTCTGGCCTAACAAAGTTTCAGTTGGCGTCTTCCGTCGTGACAAGGAGGAACGGGTGACTTCTTGTGATATTTTATCTCGGCTTGTCTTCAGAGAAGTTGACGTTCTTTTGCGGTAGTGTGATTTTATACAATTGTTATCTAATAGTTTGAGTAATTCTTATTGCTATGTTATGCAAAACTTAATAGAATAGATAATGATATTGTTCTGTACTATCTAGGATTTCTTTTATTTAGATTATGTATATTTGATGGACTTAATGCGTTTTTTTTTTTTAAGTTAATCACGGGAAAATATTATTTTCTGCGGAAGCCTCGCTAGTCAATGGCCTTTGAAGTGTTCTCTATAATAATGCTCGTACTTTTCTAAGAATAATAATAATTATTGACTCGAATATCAATTCTATTGAA
>NC_090750.1:35469704-35477204 GCF_036898095.1 Palaemon carinicauda | reverse complement strand
TAAGGTACTTGATTTTCTTAAATCCTGAGAAGCTTTTATGAATTTCAAAAAGAGACAAGCAAGCAGAAAGCACACCTTCATGTACTAAGCATGAAGGAGTATTAAACTTTTGACACTAATGTCAAACAGGAAGTGTCCATGGAAGCGCACATAAATACGATACGAAAAAGGGGAAGTGAATATATGATTTTCTTGGTGAAAGTATGAAAGGATATCTTTTTAATATCTCTTGAATGTTTTTACTCTGGTAGGAGGATTACCTCGTCGAGGCACTCTTGTATTAATGGCATACAAATATTGTGAGCGTGATCAGTCACCCAAGTCGGTTTTTCTTCTCTCTTTATCTCCTCTCTTTCGTCCTAGCTGCGACCCGCAACGACCGGCTAACAACTATAGTCAATTTCTTTTAGCGAGGCAGATTTGCACCGACTTGCAGGGGTGCCCTTTTAGCTCGGAAACGTTTCCTGATCGCTGATTGGTTGGAGAAGATAATTCTAACCAATCAGCGCTCAGGAAACTTTTCCGAGCTAAAAGGGCACCGCTGCGAGTCGGTGCAAATGCGCCTCATTAAAAGAAATTGACTATAGGTACATAATTTGCTTCTTTGGCAAATAGAGGCACTCTATTTTAAGGAATGGGCCCATCTGTCCAGTCCGAGAGTTCAACACCGTAATATAGCCATACTAGCAAAGCGTGACAGACAGACAGACAGACTGACTTACCCTGACTAAAGCAAACATTAGATTGGGATCAGTCCCCAACAAATGAGGGGAAAAAGGAGAGGGATGAACCCACAGATTAATCTACTGTCATCGAAAATGATCTTAGGCACGCCATCTCTCTCTCTCTCTCTCTCTCTCTCTCTCTCTCTCTCTCTCTCTCTCTCTCTCTCTCTATTCAATCCCTATTGTTACTAATCTATCATATATAAACACTTTTTTGAAGGTTATCAAATCTTACGGTTAATTGTGTTATCCATCTCAAATTGTAGGACTATCATTAGCGATTCAGTAAAAAATTATATTTCTATTTTCCCAGTTGCTTCCCATTGTGAATGACATAATTGCTGCTGTTAATGTGTGTGCGTGCGCGTGTATGTATATATATATATATATATATATATGTATGTATATATATGTATATATATATATACATATATATATATATATATATATATGTATGTATATATATATGTATATATATATACACACACATATATATATATATATATATATATATATATGTATATATATATATGTGTATATATATACATATATATATACATACATATATATATATGTATATATATATATATATATACATATATATATACATATATATATATATATATGTATATATATATGTATATATATATATATATATATATATATATATATATATATACACACATATATATATATATATATATGTATATATATACATATATATATATATATATATATATATATATATATATATATATATATATATATATATATATCATCATCACCTCCTCCTATGCCTATTGCCTATTGACGCAAAGGGCCTCATTTAGATTTCGCCAGTAATCTCTATCTTGAGCTCTTAATTCAATACTTCTCCATTCATCATCTCCTACTTCACGTTTAATAGTCCTCAGCCATGTAGGCCTGGGTCTTCCAACTCTTCTAGTTCCTTGTGGAACCCAGATGGACATTTGGTGAACTAATCTCTCTTTTGGAAGTGCGAAGAGTATGCCCAAACCATCACCATCTAACCCTCATCATGATCTCATTCACATATGGCAATCGAGTAATCTCTCTTATATATTTTCATTTTTAATCCTGTTCTGTCATTTAACTCCCAATATCCTTCTGAGGGTTTTTATTCTCAAATCTACTAAATCTAATGGTGACTGTTTCATTGTCATAACGTGACTCGTGTCCATAGGGTAACACTGATCTCACTGAACTTATATGTAGTCTGAATTTTATATGTAATATCAGGCGATTTGATTTCTATATTTTACTTAACCTAGCCATTGTTTGATTTTCTTTGTTCAATCTTTCACTAAACTCTAATTCTAAAGACCCTATATTGGAGATCATAGTTCCTAAATACTTGAATGATTCTACCTCATTAATCCTTTCTCCTTCCAATGATTTTTCATCCTCCATTGCATACTCCGTTCTCATCATCTCCGTCTTTCTTCTATTTATTTTCAGCACAACCTAGTGTGATATCTCATGCATTCTGGTAAGCAAGCATTGCAAATCCTGTGGTGTTCTGCTGACAGGGACAGCGCCATCAGCATACTCTAGGTCCGCTAAATTCCTATCACCAATCCAGTCCAATCTTTCTCCACCATCTCTGACTGTTCTATGCATTGCAAATTCCATGAGGAGGCTAAACAACATAGATGACAACACATTCCCTTGGAGTACTCCGCTGTTCACCGGAAATTCATCTGATAATAAGCCCTTAACATTAACTTTGCACTTGATATGCTCATGAACAGACTTAATCAAATTTATATATTTAAGAGGAATTACATAATAATGCAATACTCTCCACAAAATTGGCCGGTGCACACTATCAAAGGCTTATCATACTCCACAAGGGCCATCGAAAGGGGATTTCTATATTCAACACGTTGCTGTACGTCTCAAAATAAAAATTTGGTCAGTGCAACTTCTACCTTTTGTAAATCCTGCTTGTTCATCTCTCAGCTTTTCATCACTCTTACTCGCCAGTGTCTTTAGAATAAGCATACTATATATTTTCACAACAACTCTCTGTAATTATTGCAATCAGTCAGATCTCCTATTTTTGCTATTTTCACCATCACTCCTAACTTCCATTCATAAGGTTTTGTCTTCTCATACCACACTTACAAAGTAATCTTTTAAGCATTCTGGGGGTCAATTCATTTTCAGCCAGTATTTTCTCAGCACTTATTCCTTCGTATCCAGGGGCTTTCCATCTCCTGAGTTTTTTAAATGATAGCTTCGACTTCAAACACTGAATTCATTCGTGTGCATATCAAGGTCTCCATAGGCTAAAAGTATATCAATCAAATTATTCCCTTCATATCTCCTATTCATGACCTTACTAAAGTGTTCTATGCAACTTTATCTTTCTTCATTTTCTGTTGTTATAACAGATCGATAAGTATATGCATCTTCTTCTTCTTTGCCACAGTAGAGATTCTTATATCTAAGAAAAAAAAAGATGCCAATGGAGACATGCTTTCCGCAAACATGGATCCAGTGAGCGAGTGTTTGGAAGATATGTGGAATAGGAAAGATAGAACTGATGTATGGCTCAATAATGGAAAGCTTGATGTAATTTCGAGAACGATTGCTAAAGGGAAAATGACTAAGTAGGGTGATTAATTATTTGAAAAACTCAAAGAAACATCAAGTTGATGAGTTTATGAGACGCGGTGGCATTATTGTGATAGAATGGTTGTGATTATCCATGGTTCGTATGGTATGTCTGGTTGAGAAAGAAGATTCGAAAAGAATGGGTAAGAGGAATTATTTCTTCATTACATAAAGTTGAACTTTATAAAGGCGGCTGTAAAAATTCTAGAGGCCTTACAATACTTGATTTTCTTTGGAGGTTATGCACAAAGCACTTTATTCGGAAGTTAAAACAGATAACGAAGTATTTTACAGGAGAATATTTCGAGTTTAGACTTGTCTTTCATGAACATAGAAAACGCGCATTGGAGAATCAAAAGATAATGATGTGAAGGTTTTTTGAGAATGCAAGATGATGAAAAGAATATATGAAGAGTGATTACGATGTTTTATAATTACAATGAAGTATTTATCCGAAATTGTAAACGAGAGAGTGGCTGGTACGAAAATGTAGTCAAGACAAGTGTGTGTGTTGTTTTCTTGGATATCATTTACACTCAGGACTGGAGTCACTAGAAGTCAAAATATGGACAATATCTGGGGGAGCAAAATTGGTGGTTAAGAAAGGTTTAATAAAGTGTTGAATGATTGATGCATGCAGATCATAGAGAATTGAATAGAGATTGCTTAACTTGCATACTCTATAGGAGGAATTTGAAAATCTTTAAAAGTAAATTTTGAGAATTAATAAATGGAAACAAATAAGATGAAATAATGGAACTTTAGACTGCTTAAGAATGGAAGCAGTTGATATGAAGGTTATGGGCATTAAGAGGTTAATATGAAGTACGATGTTAGAACAAGAGGAAAGGTAAGGATTATAATAGGTGTTAGTGAAAAATCATGTTAGAAGCGTTAAAAGGATGGCGAAAGGGGGACCTAGACAGTGCGGATAGCTGAGGTGAAAAAGCTGTTTGATGTCCAAGGAAAACCAGAGTGCATGAAAGAGAGAAATTCATGGTGCAGTATGCGCAGAGGGTTAAATCTGCTGCTCATAACTCCTATCAATAAAGCGACTATAATTCAACAGTTAAAGTATTGATGGAACAGTGATTGTTGGTCTACATAAAGTCTGCAAAAAAAAAAAAAAAAAAAAAAAAAAAAAACAATAGCCAGAAAAACGGTTAATTGTTAATACACACACGCATTCACCTAGCCACTATCCACACACACACACACACACGCACACACACACACACACACATATATATATATATATATATATATATATATATATATATATATATATATATATATATATATACCTTATACACATGTATATGTTACCTTCAAATTTTATAATCCGGTAATTCATGAAATAAATAGAAATTTCATGAAATAACAAAAATTGCCAGTTAAAGTGTATAATATAATACAATTATACAGTTTAAATAGTTATTTCATGATATCCCTGACGTTGATCAGAGAGAGTATATAAAGTGTTTACTAATAATGGTATTCTTATCTCCCCGATCTCTGGCAAGAAGCGCAGGTCATAACTCTATCCCAGCTTTGTAGTTATCCAGAAGTCTTAGTTAGTTTCATTCTTGCTGTTTATCTTCTCTGGTACAGTTATTCAGTACATTTATTATTGTAGTTTTGTTTTTTAAATTATTTCATTTTGAAAATGGAAAATGTTAGTGCAAAGTTACCAGTTACTACTATCAGTTCTTTAATGTCTAACTACAAATATGAAACTCTTGTTAGTCTAATAAAAAGTGCACAAACGTTGGGAAAAGTGGTGGCTTCAGAATTTTGGTTATTAACCTACTAGATGTACTTGGAGTTCAAATTTATTTTTGTTTATCAGGATGTTTTAAAAAGTGTTACATGCAAAATGGAGATAGACATTTCAACACATTGAAGTTCAACTGGAAAACTGGAGTGTAATCTTTGTAAAAAGCTGTCCTCAATCAAAAGAGCCAGAGAAGAATACGTCATTTGCATTGAACTACAAGTATAAAAAAATATAGTCTTTTACTAACTTTCCTGATCCTACTGTTGAAAACACTGTAGGGCCTACGAATCCAGGTGCCAAAAGCAGATTGAGACAAAACAGAGGTTACAATCTTGTGTTTTAGGGGGAAAAATATTTCAAATTGGAAATCCGAAACAGTGTTCTAAAACTGTTGTATGAGCGACCAGAATGTTACTTATGCCACGAAAAAAAATTGGTTGCACCTCAGGAAATCCCACCCGAAACAGTTTCTATAGCATGGACAATATTTCGTTCGCTTCCACTGCACAAAAAAGTCCCAAAGAAAGAGATGTGTCTGTTTAAAAAAAAAGGGATCTCGTGCAACTCAAAATGTCACGAACGTCATCCTTGCTGCAATAAATTAGGTCTATTTTGTTTTATATTATTGACGAAAATTTAATAATTCGTATGGTTTGCCTGAGTAGCGTTCGTTATTTCATATAATTCTCCTTTATTTCATGAAATACTAAGTTATTTCAAACATTAATTGAATTATATATATATATATATATATATATATATATATATATATATTGTTAAAAAACTTCAAAATATGTATATAGGAAGTACAGTAATCACAAAACTACATAAACATTGTGAGAAAATCCCGATTGAGAAAGGAGTTAGATAGGGAGACCCCATCTCTCCTAAATTATTCACAGTAAGCCTAGAAGAAGTTTCTAATAGTTTAGAGTGGGAAATGTAGGAATTGATATTAATTGGGAATGCGTTAACTACTTAAGATTTGCATAAGCCATAATTCTGTTTAGTGAACCATGGGAAAAATTGAAAAATATGATTTGAATAGATGAAGCAGAAATATTAGGTTAAAAATCAATATGAGTAAAACTAAGATAATGTTCGATGAAAATGCTCGATGAAAATGCAGAGACAACAAATGAGTGTAATGGACGAAGTTTTACAGATTGTTAAGCGATATATATATATATATATATATATATATATATATATATATATATATATATGTGTGTGTGTGTGTGTGTGTGTGTGTGTGTGTGTTACGCTCAATGTTAATAATTGCCTAATGTGTACATTGGGCAGCGGCAATTGCCCAATGTGTACTTTAAGCAAACAGTTTGCCTAATATTTATATTGTGCAAAATGCGTGCCTAATCTGCACATTAAGCAAGACTTTCAGATTAGGCAATCATATTTTGCCTGAATTGAATAGTGTTACGCTGTCCTGTGTGTGGGGGGAAGCGTGTGTGGGGAGTGCGTGGACTGTGTGAATGTATGGACTGTGCCATCAGAAGAAAGCCAGAAAAGTTCCGAAAGGTCTCGTTGTGAAGCCTGTGTGCAGTCATCACATTTTTTCAAGATGTCAAATTGATCTCATCAATTTTCAAACATTGCCCGATGGTGATTACAAGCACATCATGACATTTGTCAACCATTTCAGCAAATTTTGTGTGCTGCATCTCCTTACAACGAAAAGAGCAGAAGAGGTTCCTGCAAATCTTCTTGATATATTTCTGACTTGTGGAGCACCTGCTATTTTGCAGTCAGGCAATGGTTGTGAATTTGTTAATGCCGTTATTGCTGAACTTTCCACACTGTGGCCCGAGTTTAAGTTGGTGACTGGACGTCCCCGTCATCCCCAAAGACAGGGTGCGGTTGAACTGATCCGAAGAATCTTCTTGTGGTCGTCGTGAAAGGAGATGGGCTGTATACTGTAGGTTGCCGTGAGGGAGTTCTTGGATCCAAATACACAGCAGGTGATCTAAGTCCTATAGATCAGGTTTTGATTAAAGCAGATGATGTTCCTGATATTCATCTCACTTTGAGAACAGCAACAGCAAAGGCTACTGGAGGACAAAGGTTTGTAAAGTGTCAATGTAGGACGCAATGTTCGTCAGGACGATGCAGCTGCTGCAAGAAAGAAATGAAATGCAACTCTCGCTGTCACTCAGGCAGCGCGTGCAAAATTTAAGTGTTGTCAGTGTCACTGTGAATAACAGTTTTGTTTTTGTTTATTTGTGTTTACTTCATTTTGTGTAGCTATTATAAAAGTTTGTCTGGAATAAAGTTCGTGTTTCTATCAGTTTGTATCAGTGTCTCTTTGTTCTCCTTCTGCCTATTCATATTCATATTAGACAA
>NC_090750.1:35439704-35464704 GCF_036898095.1 Palaemon carinicauda | reverse complement strand
TTCAATTTCTTTTTATAGAGGTATACATTCAATACCTCTTTTGGAATGCCCTATAGTTTATAGGTAAATTCATTTGCATGATGAATTATCCTTACTTATCTTCTTAAATAGTAACATAGAATTTGATATCTATATCTGTCTACTTCCCTTAAATAATATCCAACGTGAGTTTATTAACAAACAACTAGAGCATATACAAATACAAAGTACGTGGGAACTTCCCATTAGGTCACAACAAAAGTCTAAATTGAATAGAGGATTATACCGAAATATCATTTCCAAGTTGAGTACATTCAAATGGCTTTGAAGAAACAAAATACTAACCGAAGCTGAACGTTAATCAGCTTGACCTATCGTGCATAAATGGATTATATCTTGTTCTGGGGAATGAGGGACTTGGTATGATGTAGTGTGTGTGTGTGTGTGGGGGGGGGGGGGGGAGGCATGAAGGATTCTTGTGTTATTGACGTTCGTTCCAGCGGTTCCATAAATAAGAATATATCTGAAGATTTGCGACTCCACGTTCAGATAACTAACCTAAATTCTCAAATCTGTTCCGGTTTGTGTTCTCAAAACTAACTTTTACCACAATGAAGGAACAGGGTTCGGAGTTTCCTGGATTAAGCTGCCCATCAAGAGATTATCCTTTTTGGTGTAGGTTTCGCAATATGTTATAGAAAAAGAAGGATATGATAAATCATGAGCTCATCCTTCTGATGCACGATCTTCACTTTTCTTTCGGGGGCAACGGCACACAACCTCTGCTGGATTTTACTGACGGCAAGAAATGGATCTTTTCCAAACAACAGAAATGATAGAAATGAGACGTTGGTTGCGATAAAAACCCATTAAATATCTCTGACAGGAAGTAAAGGATATGCATTCCTAATAATATGCACTGTTAAAAATTTGCCGTAAAAAAAAAAATGGTAAAAATCCTGGAATGAATGTTGCCAGGCATTTACCGGTTTAAAAACGGATATATTGACGTAATGGAGTGATATTTGAGTCACCAACCCATAAAACATAATAACATAGTATAGTATAATTACGGTCGCCTGCATTTTACTGAAATACGGCTAACAGTATATTTTTACGGAGAATTTCCGATTAAAATTACGGGTTGTTAACAGTGTGTGCAGAAATGTTATTCCCCTCATCATACTGTTGAGGCGTTGCTCTGTAAGCCCTCTTTAGGTCCAACAGGCGAACCAAATATAATCAATTCCATGTTAGGATTTAAAGTTTTACGTATTTCGTTCAATAATTGTTCTTTGACAGAAGGTACTTCAATATATTTTTAGGCGTCTTCCAGTTATTATATCTGTTTAACTACTGGAGCTCTCTACTTCTTACTCTTGTTGAAATGGGCAAGATACCACTATCCTTTATTTATCCACATTCATCTATATTCAACAATAATTGCCCAGTTTTACTTTTCATATAAATGATCTTTGTTGATGAATGTGATGATTATTGGTAAAAGGATACATAGAATACTTTAAATGTTACTGACAATGGTACTGTAAAATAAACACGTACATTTCTGTGAGAGGATTCAATTGCATTATGGAAAATATTTCCCGATTCCCATTATTTCGTTATCACTGTAGAGTCGACATCCCCTCTGTATTTCAATGCCTAATATTGATAGGTATTGAAATATTAACAACCATTAATGAAATTCAACATTCCATAAAATACTACATAATGTCTTATTGTAAAGTTAGGGAGTAATTTTTAATATTATGATCCCCATCTCTAGAAACCTGTACTCTTCAAGTGTCTACACGTTTTATACAGTGAGGTTAACGTTAAGCAACTAAATCAAAAAGTAATGGTGAGCTAACTTCCTTCTTTCTGAAGTCTAATATTTCAAATTTCCTCTCGGGAAGGAAAGTCATATTCATTTATTCACCGTTCAAAATCCAAACTTCCAATGGAAAGTTTGCTAAGTGTGAAAAAGAGAAGTTAAAGGTCATTTTAGTTGTCGAAAATGCATTGAAAATATGTTACCAAAAACTATAATTCAAGAATATTTTTTTTTTTTTCAAGAGCCAGTCATTTATTAAATTTTTAGAGGATTATAGTAAAATGTCCTTTTGTATATGCAATACCTATGGTTACGAGACATCTATCCTTTACATTCAGATCTCCCTGGAGAATTCTATCCTGTTCGTAATACTAGGCAGGCAGTTAATTCTAATAGCCAGGCCTTCTCCATCATGAGGCTCAATACTACACAGTACTCTGGAAGTTTTATTCCAGTTGTGACCAAGTTGTGGAATGATCTTCCAAATCGGGGAGTTGAATCAGTAGAACTTCAAAAGTTCAAAGTTGCAGCAAATGTTTTTATGTTGACCAGGCTGACATGAGTCTTTTTATAGTTTATATATGACATATCTGTTTAGACGTTGTTAATAGTTTATATATGACATATCTGTTTTGACGTTGTTACTGTTTTTAGAATGATTTATTGTTATTTTTTTCTCATCATTTATTTATTTCCTTATTTCCTTTCCTCACTGGGCTATTTTTCCCCATTGGAGCCCTTGAGATATAAGCATCATGCTTTTCCAACCAGGGTTGTAGCCTGGGTAGTAATAATAATAATAATAATAATAATAATAATAATAATAATAATATAAGGAATATTTCGAAATACGCTAGTTATATAGGCAAATAAATCGATAGCAAAATCCCATGCAAATTTACGACTAAAATCTACATGTGAACATTCGAAACTAGTAGCCTCGGGGCCTCCCCAAACATAGCAATAGGAGGAGAAATACAAGATTAATTATCTAAATGCAAAAGGCGCATAAAAATCGTCCGCTGACACTTCTCGGTACTGACGTCGATAATGGTAATTACTTTAAGGTAGTTGTTAGCACGAAGTCACTTCTTGATAGCATATTAGCGTGCGGATGATATCAGGTGGCGTCGTTATCAATTCACTGTGTCGAAATGTTTGGTTTTCTGATAGCTTCGGACACGCATGACCAATTTAATTTATGGCCGACAGAAATAGCCAGTGAGGTAATATATTCATCTCATATGACTTATTGTTTTCAAATAAAAGTAAATAGAGTTTGTTGGGAGGAAGAAAGATGGCGATAGAATTACTGGTAAACAAACGTAATAATGATAGACATTCGGTGTGAATATATTTATTCTAACCAGCCACCACCGCAAATTCAAATGAAAAAGGACAACGTCTTCACAAAGTGTTATTTTACACACACATATACAAACAAACATATATATATATATATATATATATATATATATATATATATATATATATATATATATACAAACACACACACACACATATACATATATATATATATATATATATATATATATATATATATATATATATATATATATATAATGAAATGGTCCTACCAGTCTCAACTCATGTATCAGAAACTTGAACCCTTACGAAAAAGAGCAACATGGATACGTAAGAAAACTTAAGAAGAGGATATTCTAACATAACAACTTGTAAGAAAAAGAAATGGCCATTGGCAGGACATAAATTGAGAATGACCGACAATAGATGGGCATTAACAATAACAGAACCAGGGAAGGAAGAGAGGACAATGGATTGACGTACTAAGAAAGTTTGCGGGTGTGGACTGGAACAGAAAGACCATCCTTGACCCAAGTGGAAGGAAATGTCTGACGCCTCTGCTCAGCTGTGGACTAGTAATGGTTGTTGATGATAATGTTGAGATATATATATATATATATATATATATATATATATATATATACTGTATATATACATATTGTATATATATATATATATATATATATATATATATATATATATATATATATATATATATATATATATATATACTGTATATATACATATTGTATATATATATATATATATATATATATATATATACTGTATATATACATATTGTATATATATATATATATATATATATATATATATATATATATATATATATATACTGTATATATATATATATATATATATATATCACCTGTTACTAATCTATTGCAGGACAAAGACCTCAGACATGTTCTTCCACTACAGTCTGTTGATGATCTTTTTATCAGTTTATACCTACAGATTTTCTTAATGCGTCAATACAGCATCTTCTCCTCTTTCTCCCTGCTGCGTTTGCAATCTCTAGGGACCCATTCTGTTATTCCTAATGTCCATCTATTGTCTTCAGTTCTCCTTATATATCCTGCCCATGTCCATTTTTTTCTTACATGTTAGAATATCCTCTACTTTAGTTTGCTCTCGTATCCATGTTGCTTTTTTCTGTCTCTTAGTGTTATTTCCATCATTATTCTTTCCATAGCTATTTGAGCTGTAAATATCTTAGGCTCCAAGTTTCCAATGCAGGAATTAATACAGGTAGAAACATCTGATTAGATAATTTCCTTTTTAGAGAAAGGGGCATTTTAGCTTCCATAATCTCATTTAGTTTGCCAAAAACACTCCATCTCATGCTTATTCTTCTATCAATTTCGGTCATATATCCCGGGAAAACGCTTACTGTCGGTCCTTAGAACGTTTATGCACTAACAATCTCTAGACGTTCGTCCATAACCCCTTTTTGATGTCTGCATTTTCATTGAACATTATATTAGTTTTATTCTTATTAATTTTCTGCTTTTTCTATTTTAATCTTCTATCATCCTTTGCAATGCCATCCATAATTGACGAAACACAATTATGTCATCTGCAAATCTTAGGTTGTTAAGGTATTCCCCATCAATATTAATTCCTTCAGTTCCCAATCTAAATTCTTAAAAACTTCTTCTAAGCATGCTCTGAATAATTAGGAAAGATGGGGTCTGCCTTCCTAACTCCTTTTCCAATTGCGATTTTCTCGCTATCTTTATGTAGGTTTAGGATTGCTGCACTATCTCCAAGTGTTCTCTCTTAAGATTCATCTGTTCCTTATCTTTGAAGGGCTTTCATTACTGCTAAAGTCTTGACAAAATCAAAAACTTTTTCATAGTCTATAAATGCCATATATATATATATATATATATATATATATATATATATATATATATATATATATATATATATATACTATTTACAGCTCTCCACTTGGTTAAGGCCTTTTCTACTCTTGGTGTCATCATCATTCCTACCCTTTCTCTTCCAGCTCCATCTGATCTTCCTGAGTAAATATATATATTCCCTTGGTCTAAATTTTCCTTACCAATCCCTTTACAACGTGTTTCACTTAGGGCTAAGATATCCACCCTATATTTCATAAATTCACTCACCACTTGCTGTAACTTCACAATCTGATTCATGATTCTAACATTCCAATTAACTATTTTCAATTTTTCTTTAGTATTTATAAACCGGGAGATTCTTAGCACCCCGCTACACCTGGGAATAGGGGCTATTCTTTCATCTTCTCTATCCATGACTGAATAAATCCATAAAAGATTCATTGGCTAAATACCTCAAAGGATAGCCAGTTCCTTGTGATGCACAGTGCCTATCTAACTAAGGCAAGTGACCCCTGCCAGTCCATACTAATTCTAGTAAGATTAACCGCCAGGCATCAGGAGTAGAAGCCGAAGAGACCGTTTGTCCATCGCCTTATATCCATATGTCACCCTTCTGCCAGTGACTTCATCGAGATTTAGGGGAGCATTTTCTCCACACCCAAAGCTCTCATTACTCCACCAAGTTGCTCATCCGCTTATACGAGTGTAACCGTTGTCAAACATGGATTGCTAAGATATACCGCCTAGCACGGAGAGTTGTAAATAGTAGATTGTTACTAGCAAAGGTCAAATCAAAGTATTATAGTTTGCTATGCCCCAACAAATGATTCCCCTGAAGAAAGGAAATGTGAATACTATGAAGAACTGCAGGGGATAATAGATGTGATCCCTGAGAGAGATATGAAAATTGTGATTGGTGACTTCAATGCTAAAGTTGGAAGGGATAGAGAATGTGATGGGTGTCGAGGGTCTTAGCGAAGTTTCAAATGAAAATGGAGCATATTTCATAAGTTTCTGTTCAGCAAACAATCTTGTCATTGGAGGTACTCTGTTCTAACATAAGAATATCTACAAGAATACATGGACTTCAACATGTGGCAATTACAAAAATCAGATTGATCACATTGCCATTAATAAAGAGAGAAGGAGGACTCTGAGAAATGTAAGAAGCTATAGAGGGGCAGATATTGGTAGTGATCACCAGCTCCTCATTGCCACACTGAAATTAAAACTGAAAGCACCATATTATAGAAAGATAGATAGAATACCTAGGTTTGATACAACTAAACTTCTAGAGGAAGAGCACCAAGAAAAATTTGCAATTGAATGTAGGAATCGATTTGCTGTCTTAGAGACTTTAAGAGACAAAGAACAGACAATTAATGAAGAATGGTATGATACTAAGAACATATATCAATCAGTTGGTAGTGAAGTCTTCGGACACACAGTTACATTGAGAAAGCCATGGATATCGAATGATACTTGGGATACTATAAAAAGGAGACAAAGACATGGACATCGAATGATACTTGGGATACTATAAAAAGGAGACAAAGACAGAAATTGATTGTTGAAAGTTTTCGAGGAAGTAAGGAAAATTACAAGGTAGAGCATGCTAAGTATTCTAGTATTGACAGCGAGGTCAAAAGAAAAGCCAGGAATGACTGGAGAGAGTATTTAGACAGTAAAGCAGATGAGGCCAAGAAAGCTATGAATTCAGGAAGTGGCTATGATGTGAGAATTGCTCAGAGAATTATAATTGAAATCTTGAATGCGGCAAAGAAGAAGCATATAACCATCAAAAAGAGAGATGGCTGTGTTATATCAACAGAAAATGAAGAAAGACAACGTTGGATAAAACACTCAAGTGAGGTTATGAATAGGACATATGAAGGGAATATTTTGATTGATATACCTGAAGCTGATGAGAACCTTGACGTGCACATGAATGAATTCAGTGTGTTTGAAGTGGAAGCTATCCTAAAAAAAAACTAAATAGATAGAAGCCCCTGGATATGATGGAATTACTGCAGAGATGATACTGGCTGAAAATGAAGTAACTCCCAGACTACTTATTAGATTATTTTGTAGAATGTTGCATGAAGAGGCAAAACCTGAACAATGGGAGTTAGGAGTGTTGGTGAAAATAGCTAAAAAGGGAGACCTGACTGATTGAAATAATTACAGAGGCATAACACTTATGTCAGTTGTTATGAAAATGTATGGTATGCTTATTCTTAAGAGACTAGACAAACAGATTGATGAAAAGTTTAGAGAGGGACAAGAAGGATTTAGAAAACGTAGAAGTTGCATTGACCAAATTTTCATCTTGAGACATGTTATACAGCAATGCATAGAATATAGAAATCCCCTTTTAATGGTATTTGCGGACTATGAAAAAGCCTTTGATAGTATGCACCGGCCAATTTTGTAGATAGTCCTGCGTTGTTATGGAATTTCTCTTAAATATGTAAATTTGATTAAGTTTGTTCATGAGCATAGCAAGTGCAAAGTTAATGTTAATGGAGTCTTATCAAGTGAGTTTCCAGTGAACAGCGGAGTACTCCAAGGGAATGTGTTGTCACCTACGTTGTTTATCCTCCTCATGGACTTTGTAATATGTAGAACAGTCAGAGATGGTGGAGAAGGATTGGACTGGATTGGTGATAGGAATTTAGCAGACCTAGAATATGCTGATGATGCTGTCCTTGTTAGCAGAACACCACAGGATTTGCAATGTTTGCTTACCAGAATGCATAAAATATCACACGAGGTTGGGCTTAAGATAAATAGAAGAAAGACAGATGATGAGAACGGAGTAGGCAATGGAAGATGAAATATCATTGGAAGGAGAAAGGATTAATGAGGAAGAATCATTTAAGTATTTAGGAACAATGATCTCCAATACAGAATTAGAGTTTAGTGAAAGGTTGAAAAAACAAATCAGACAATGGCTGATTAAGTAAAATTTGGAAATCGAATCGCCTAAAATTTCATATAAAAATCAGACTATATATATCCAATAGATATAGTAGATTTGAGAATAAAGCCCTCAGAAGGATATTGGGAGTTAAATGGCAGGACAGGATTAGAAATGAAACTACATGGCTTAGGGTTATAAAGTGCGAAGTAGGAGATGATTAATGGAGAAGTATTGAATTAAAATCTCAATATAGAGACGATTGGCGAAATCTAACCGAGCCCCTTTGTGTCGATAGGCTTAGGTGGAGATGATGATGATGATGATATATATAACAATAAAACAATGTCTAACAGATTTTGTAGATGGGTAGAATAAAGTCCTAAAAAGAATAATGGGAGGGAAATTGCAGGAAATGGTTAGAAATGAAACTATAAGAGAGAAACTTGAGTGCCATATGTGAATGATGTTATGGTGAGGGGTAGATGGAGATGGTTAGGGCATGCTCTTCCTACTCCCCAAGAGAGGTGTCAACTGGAAGACCCAACCCTACACAGCTGAGGACTATGAATCTTGAAATATGACAAGATCCCATTTACCCCAAAAGGACGTACTGGTACGTTTCACAAAACTCATCCTTACCCCCATGGACGTACCGGTACGTCCTTGCAAAAAACTGCTATTTACATTATTTTTTGCATAATTTTGATAATTTTTTGAGAAACTTCAGGCATTTTCCAAGAGAATGAGACCAACCTGACCTCTCTATGACGAAAATTGAGGCTGTTGGAGCAATTTAAATAAAATATACTGCAAAATGTGCTTGTAAAAAAAAATCACCCCTGGGGGTTAAGGGTTGGAAAGTTCCAAATAGCCTGGGAGTAAAAGGGATGATGAATGGAGAAGCATTGATTTTTAGGCTCAAGATAGAGACGACTGGAGAAATCTAACTGAAACCCTTTGCCTCAATAGGCGTGGAAGGTGATAATGATGATGATGATGATATTCAACAGAGAGAGAGAGAGAGAGAGAGAGAGAGAGAGAGAGACAGAGAGAGAGAGAGAGAGAGAGAGAGAGAGAGAGAGAGAGAGAGAGGTATAAGAAGAAGAAGAACGGTACAAAAACATTGCTACAATTTTTATGCTTTTTCATAAGCTGTAGCTTACCGGTCACGTTTATAAATTCTAGGGAATTGGGGAGTTGAATCCGATGACTAGAATTAATATAATTTGTAGTAACAGGAGAGAATAGATATTACAATCTTGTATATGAAATATATATTTTCAGGTTTCTCCAAAGGTTTCAGTTCAGTTTGCTTTCGATTTATTTGATGACATTTAACCTTGTTGCTTTGAATTAGAAAATCAAGTCGAAATACTTTATATTGACCTAAGAGAGATAGAGATAGAGAGAGAGAGAGAGAGAGAGAGAGAGAGAGAGAGAGAGAGAGAGAGAGAGGGAGAGAGAGAGAGAGAGCGAGTTGTTTCTTTTCAAACGACTAAGATGTACAATCTCTCTGAGAGTTGTTTCTTTTTAAACGACTAAGATGCTTCCTCCGGGCCTGCTGCTTCCTCCGGTGCCTTAGATGACCGCAGAGGTAGCAGCAGTAGGGGATTCAGCATTATGAAGCTTCATCTGTGGTGGATAATGTGGGAGGTTGGGGTGTGGCACCCTAGCAATACCAGCTGAATTCGGTTGAGTCCCTGGTTAGGCTGGAGGAACGTAGAGAGTAGAGGTCCCCTTTTTTGTTTTGTTTCATTTGTTGATGTCGGCTACCCCCCGAAATTGGGGGAAGTGCCTTTGGTATATGTATGTATGTAAGATGTACAATCTCTCTCTCTCTCTACTCTCTCTCTCTCTCTCTCTCTCTCTCTCTCTCTCTCTCTCTCTCTCTCTCTCTCTCTCTCTCTCTCTCTCTCTTTGTGTAGCCCAAAATTATATATCTTGACTTGATTTCCCAATTCAAAGCAGCAAGGTCCAATGACGTCAAATAAATCTGCAGCAAATTGAACTAAAACCCTTGTAGAAAAATAAAAATATATATTTCATATATCTTTAACATATATATCATTAATGAAAGGATTGTCTTGCATGACAAGGTTCGTGGGTGTGAACAATATATATATATATATATATATATATATATATATATATATATATATATATATATATATGTATATATATATATATATATATATATATATATATACTGTGTATATATATATATATATATAAATATATATATATATATATATATATATATATATATATATATATATACTGTATATATATATATATATATTTATATAAATATATATATATATTTATATATATATATATATATATATATATATATTTATATTTATATATATATATTTATATATATACTGTGTATATATATATAAATATATATAAATATATATATATATATATATATATATATATATATATATATATAAATATATATATATATATATATATATATATATTTATAATATATATATATATATATATATATATATATATATATATATATATGAGAGAGAGAGGGAGAGAGAGAGAGAGAGAGAGAGAGAGAGAGAGAGAGAGAGAGAGAGCTCTTCGAATCACTACGGTACATATATTGTTCACCTCCATGACCCTGTCATGCAAGGTAATCCTTTCATTTATCATACATATATAAAAAGTATATTACACACGCAAATTGTAGGTGGACTAAAACGCTACACTGATTACGGGCCAGGGGATTAACACAGCAGGTATCACGAGAGGGTTCATTCGCCTGGTGGAAAAATAGCGGAGAATAATTGAAAGATCACCTACATTTCTCCGTTTCTTTTTTCTTTTTTATTCTTCACGATGTTATTGTTATTTTGGTTTTGTAATAAAAGCAGTGGATGATATTTTCAAACTTCATTTCTATATAAAGAAAGGTACTGCATTATTGTTTTCATTATCATTATTGTTATTATTAATATTATTCCTTTTATTCTTGTTGTTGTTTTTGTTGTTGTTCGACTATAATTGCAACTACTGTTTGATAATAACAGTTGAAAAGCATTTTCATGGCTTGGCTTCATTATTATTCAAAATGAATTATTTTTGCAAAAGATTAAGTTATTGGAAAAGAGTGTCGTCTGTTCAACTTAAAATTTCTCATAGAACATATAAACATAAGACTGAGGAGGATTAAAGTAAACTCTATTCAATAATCATTATTTAATTTCAGTTGTATTTTGCATCGTTAAACAAGCAAATTAAACATACCACAATTTCACCTAAAAACATCAGCAATGCATAAAAAATAGTCAAGAGTTATGATGGAAGCAGAATTTGAAGGCAGTATAATTGCTTATGAAAACATTAATAAAATCAATCTGTAGTATAAAATTAAGAAACGATATGAATATATGATGGAAATTCTTAGAATATTTGAAATAAAGGAAGTCATTTAAGGGCTTTAAATATTTGGAATAATGTATATAAAAATAAATGCAGAAGAATGAAAAACAACTTTATACTTCTTACATTGTTGATTCTGTATCGGTACTATGCTCAGGCAAGAATTTAAATCATCAAAGGATTAAAATCAAGGGATTTACTTCTAATCCCACAAATTGTCTCATTTTGATGGTTTACATAAAAAACTCTCAGATGCTTCCTTTGTGAATATTTGCCCATGATCATGAAGGACTAGAAATTCCAAGGTAATCTAATCATTGTGCTCATCGGAGTAGTTTTCAAGGTATTTGAAAGGTGTATTTATATAGATATATATATATATATATATATATATATATATATATATATATATATATATATATATATTTATCTATTTATTCTTACAAAGCTGGTCTAGTGTAGAGTAAATATCATAGTATATTGATATTTTTATTTATATATCAGATATTGTTTTCATTTGTGCATTGAGGAGATGATACAGTCAGTAAAATGAGCCCCTCTCATGTAGATACAAGTATTTTATGTAAATCACGTAAGACTTTCGTCGGGAATTTCACTGTACTTTTTTATTCAAATCAATATAGTTATTTTTTAAGAATTAACTTTTTGTCTTACGTAGTCTATTTGAAAGTGTTGTAGGATTCGTGCGAGATAGGAGCAAGGACTTAGGTTATGTTCTTTTATATTTTATGATGTATTGCGTCATGTTTGAGAGAGAGAATGTTCAGTGACATGTGGTTTGGAAGATTCTCTACCATGTGCTGTTTTATAAACTATGTGAAGGCCCGGCGAGAGGATATTATCTTTTTTATTTCGGGGACAATAGGATGACGGAGCTAGCAGGATAATTGGAAATTCTGACGCCCTTAGGCAGAGGCTACGCTTCCCAAATAATTTGGAACCTTCTGGAATTAGTCAAAGTACATATAAATGTTGACCAAGGTTAGGTTACCATCAGAGACCGATAGACATAGAGATCGAGTTAGAACTGCAGCCTGAAATAGCCTCCTTTCCTTCCCCCTCTCTCTCCCGCAAGTAATCCAGTGTATTTGTCGAAAGTGACACTGTGCCCCAAAGCAAATCGTGTGTCAAAAAATACGCAAGACTAAAAGGTGATTTTGAATTCATTGTATTAGGGTGAGAGTTGGCATTGTATAACTTTTTTTGTAAACGGCCCTGTAGGCAGGATAGGTTTGTAAAGTGATCTGGTTAACTATTATTCATTAAGAGTCAAACTTAGAAATTGTATTATTTCAGAATTATTTGAAGCACTTGTCTTATTTTCATTGCAATATTTCTTTTCTTAGGTTAAGGTTGTTTCAGATATAATAATTCAAGTCAAGTTAGTATATAATTTCAGATCGTAACATTCTTGTCTTATTCTAAGTTTTATTCAGAATTAAATTTTTCCAGTGACTTATTTTTTTATGTAAATTCTGTTCAAACTGTTGTAATTTATTTTTGTAAAGAGTGTATTATACCAATCATCATTATTTAAGACCAGATTCCGCTCAATTCCTGTCAAGAACTGCAGTGGAAGTTAAATAAATTTTAATAATACTTAAGAGTAATTTCCCAGTTTAGTTGTGAGTGTGCTTAAGAGACCTTTGGATATTCAGTGCTTTATATATTGCTGTATGGGAGTTATTCAATCGTCTCAGAATTCGTGTATTAATGTTTTAAAGTGTAACAGTTTTAATGCAAAAGCAAACAAGGTAGTTTGGAATTCGAGAGGTGGATTAACTTGCCAGTCGTAGTATATATGATATTATATGTTTGGTTCCCAGCCACGAGTCATAGTATAATATATTTTTTGTTTGTGCCCAGACCAGACAACCATATATATATATATATATATATATATATATATATATATATATATATATATATATATATATATATATATACAGTAGATAACCCCTTAGGTGAAAAAGAAATGTTTGGTAATCTCAGTGTTGTCAGGAATATGACGACAGAGTAGAATCTGTAAAGAATAGGCCAGACTATTCGCTGTATGTGTAGGCAAAGGGAAAGTGAACCGTAACCAGAGAGAGGGATCCAATGTAGTACTGTCTGGCAAAACCAAAGGACCCCATAACTCCCTGGCGGTAGTATCTCAACGGATGTTACAGTAGAGTGATGAATCTCGCACAAACCCTCAGAGAAACACCATTGAAAGGTTTAATAATGCTAGCCTCTATGACTTTATTCTAGAGTGATATTAGATTAAACCTATTGTATAATTTTTCTCCTTATATTCTATGAATATTTTATGCACGCATCCTGCTTTTCAATTTACCTTGCATTAATAAAAGAAAAATTGCCGATATAAAATCTTTCATAATATTATGCATTACATGAAATACGATAATCTGAAAATCATTTGTTTTACTGTGTAATTGTTCTAAACTCTTACATAAACTTTTTTTAATAAATGGGAAACATAGTTAGAATGAATAATATATAGCTATAAAAATATTTATTTTTTATGTTTGTTGGTATTGCCAGACAATACTTTTTAACCTTTCTCAATACATCGTTTAATGCAAAATAATTTAAGGATATTTTGAGGTGCACAAACCAGTGCATTATTGGTGCCGGTCACAAGCCCAGATAAATGAAGGAGCGGGGGTGCACTGCGTCAGGAAGGGCATCTGGCAGGAAAACTTAGCCAAATCAAACGTGGATCACAAGCCAATTTCTATACCGGATCGGTCACGCATCTGGTTAACAATGGCCACTTCTGGTACTGTTGGTCAGCGGGGTATCAGTGGAAACTAAGCTACTGTTGACCCAAGGATGGGTAGACGGAGAGGGAGAGAGTGCGAGAGAAAACAGCGCCGACAGGAGAGAGGGCAAGAAAGTCAAGGTGAGATTTGGAACTTTGAATTTAGGAAACCTAACTGGTAGGGGGAGAGCTTGCGGATATGATGGAAAAGAGGAAAGTGGATATATTGTGCGCATAGCAGACAAAATAGAAGGGAAACAAGGCAAGGAATAGAGGTGGGGTTTCAAGCTTTCCTGTAATTGGGGTGATAGTAAGAGGAATCTAGAAGTGTGTTGGAGGTGAAGGGGTATTAGATAGAGCGATGAGTGAGAAGTTTGAAATTGAGGGCGTAATGGTGGATTTCATTTGTGTATATGCCCCTCAAGCTGGTCGTGAGGCTAAGGAGAATGATGAGTTATGGAGAGAGCTAGATGAACTGATATATGGTATCCCAAGAGAAGAAAGAGTGATTATTGGGGCAGACTTGAATGTTCATTTAGGTGGATGAAATATTGATGATGAAGAAGTTATGGTGATATGGGGCCTTGGAGAAATAAATACTGAAGGGCAGATAGTAGTAGAATTTACCAAAAGAATGGATGCAGTCGTTTTGAAAACTTTGTTTAATACTTGTTTCAAGAAAAAGGATGAACACAGGGTAACATACAAGATTGGTGGATGGGAATCGCTGATAGATTACATTATGTGTAGGAGGTGTAATCTAAAAGAAGATATGGACTTGAAGCGCTGGGCGGGGATTGTGTAACAGAACAGCATTATCTGTAAGAAAAGGAAGACAGTAAGAGCAGACCTAAGGGGCAGAAGGTGTAAGTTGAAAAAGGAATACTGTGAAACCAACTTCAAACAGGGAGTAATGCAAGCAGTGCAAGCTATGGGTGATAATGAAAATCTACCTGATGACTGGGAAACGATAGCAAGAACTATCAGAAAGACCATGCGTAGGGTGTTTCGTTTATCATCAGTGATGTCAAAGAATGACAAAGAAACTTAATGATGGAAAGAAGAAGTCCAGAGAAGTATATAAAAAAGGATTGCAAAGCATAAATGGCTTAAGCAGAGAGATATGGAGTAGGAGTGAATTTAAAAAAAAAATGGCAAGAAATTGTGAGGGAAGTAGCAATTGTCAGGGCTAAGCTTATGATTGACCAAACAGACTGATAAAGCAGGAAAATGTATGCAGCATGTAAGGGTTATAAAAGATGAGAATGGTGATTTTCTAACTCATAATAGGAAGGTGATAATAGATGGAAAGAATACTTTAGAGGTCATGAATGAGGAGAATGCAAGAGAGGAGAGACTGGCAGACAAAGCTATGTGTGTGTGTGTGTGTGTGTGTACATATATATATATATATATATATATATATATATATATATATATATATATATATATATACATATGTATATATACATATATATATATATATATATATATATATATATATATATATATATATATATATATATATATATATCTATATATATATACAGTATATACAGTATATACAGTATATATATTCATATACGAGGTGTATTCAAAAAGCATTGTATACATTTCACAAATTTTATTCAATCACCTGCAAAGTACTCTCCTTGAGCGTTCACAGACTTCTCACTGCAACTGATTATAACATCTCTGGAATGCCGTACTTTTAATGTTGTAGAGCTCGGCCATCTCTTTTCAAACAATTTCCTCTCTTGACTCAAAGTGCTTTCCTCTCAGGGTTGTTTTTAATTTAGGGAACAGGCAGAAGTCCCAAGCTGCCATATCTGGAGAGTAAGGAAGGTGTAGAATAAGTGGATTGTTTGTTTTTGGCCAGGTAAGCTCGGCCTAGATGGGCAGAATGAACGGCCATATTGCCTGGGTGAACTTTCCAGTTTCACACCACCCACAGTTCCGGTCGTTTTTGTTGCACAGCATCACGAAGGTGTCGCATAACTTCCAGATAGTAATCCTTATTGATAGTTCCTCCTGACAGTGTGTATTCATGATGCACAATACCACTGGAGGCAAGAAATTATGTCAACATTACCTTGACGTTGCTGCGAACCTGCCATGCTCTTTTGGGTCTTAGAGATGTGTGATGCTTCCATTATGATGACAGAAATTTTTCTACCCTGTCATATCTATGTACCCATGTCTCATTAACATTGAAGATTGTCTTCATGGAGTCAGAGTCAATGTTAGCACAGTCAAGCGGGTCTTGTGAAATTTCAAAGCAAAGTTGTTTCTGCTGTTCCAACAGCAACTTGGGAACAAATTTCACCGATACTCATTGCACTGTCAGATATTCTGTTGAAATTGTATGAATTGATCCTTTGCTTCTTCCTACTTCTTCAACAATCTCTTCGATGGTTATACGACGGTCTTCCATCACAATTTGGCGCACATTCGTAATTATTTCGTCGTTTCTGCTGGTGGATGGCCTGCCAGAACGTGGCTTACTTTTGATTGAAGTCTGTCCTTTAAAGTGATTATACCCCTTTTTCATCAGAGTTATTCCAATTGACTCAACACCAAAGGCGTGCTGAATCTTGTGGATAGTCTCCACTTGTGTATCACCAAACTTCTGGCAGAACTTAATGCAGTACCGCTGCTCCACATTCCATGACGATAATCCGACGAGCGTGTGGTGGTTGTCTGCACTCTAGCCTTCACAGGCAGGAACTGGCGCACACTCCAGCTTTCAAAATTACACTCATGTGCAGCAAGGAAAAGGAATAACTGAATGGTTGACATAGGTCGGATACTTTTTGAATGCACCTTGCATATATGATATACATTTATATATCTATTATATATATATATATATATATATATATATATATATATATATATATACATATATATGTATATATACATATGTATCATATATATATGGGTATATATATATATATATATATATATATATATATATATATATATATATATGTGTGTGTGTGTGTGTATACCTACACACACACACGACGCACACACACACACACATATATATATATATATATATATATATATATATGTATAATCTAAAGAAAGGAAGAAGCATCAAATTGATGTAAAGAAGACTTGGAATGGCCGCCAACAGATGTTTGCTCCAAGGAATAAAAATGGAAATATTATTAACATAAGAGATGGAGTGATGAATATTGCAAAGGATTTCTATACAATGCTATACAATAGCGATATAAGAAATAACTTTGCCAAAGCAGATGGGGGAGATTTCACGGTAGAAAAATTCGCTGAGCCTTACACAATATGTCTGCAAGAATACTCTATACCTACAGCTTCGAAAAACCTTATCATTATACTAATTCACACAAGGGAGACACAAAAGACCTGAGAGATTATCACCCAAGAAGTTTACTCACAGTTATATATAAAATATTTACATAGATCATATTAGATCGAATAAAAGCATAGCTAGACTTTAATCAACCAAGAGTGCAGGCAGGCTTTAGAAACAGGGATTCAACAATTGACCTTATTCTTGTAATTAACCAGTTAACGGTAAAATCAACAGAGTATAACAAACATCTATGTATGTTATTTATAGACTGTAAGGAAGTGCTTAATTGTATCAAAATTTCCACAGTAACGAAAGCCCTTCAAAGGCAAATAATAAAGAAATATTTTGTTGGAACACCTTAAGATATCTATACAGGAAGTACATCAAGTTTGAAATCATAAAAATAAAGTGAGAAAAATCCCATTGAGAAGGGAGTTAGATGGGGAGACCCCGTCTCTCCTAGATTATGCACAGCATGCCTAGAAGAACTTTTTAAGAATTTAAATTGGGAAAATCAAGTAATTAACAGTAATTGGGAATGCCGTAACAACTTAAGATTTGCAGATAACATACTGTAATTCTGTTAGTAAATCATGTGATAAACTGCAAGAGATGATAGAAAAATTGAATAGAGAAAGCATAAATGTAGAACTGAAAATGAATATAACAAAAACTAAGATAATGTTCAATGAAAGGCCAGAGAGATAACAAATAATGTTATGGACGAACCTTTTGAGATTTTCAATGAGTGTACGAACTCCGGAGAGACAGTAAGTGATTTCCCAGGGCATGAGACCGAAATGAAAAGAAGGATAGGCATAGGATGGAGAGCTTTTTGTTAAAAAAAATGAGATTATGAAAAGTAAAATACAATTTTTTTTTTCTAAAAAGACTAGCATTAACTTATGCATAATGCATGGAATATCACAGGAAGTTGGGCTTAAGATAAAAAGAAGAAAGACAGACCTGATGAGAATGGAATAGGGAATGGAAGACTAAATATCATTGGAAAGAGAAAGGATTAATGATGTAGAATCATTCAAATATTTAGGAACTAGGATCTCTAATACGTGGTTTTTAAAACTAGACTTTAATGAAAGATTGAAAAAAGCGAATCAGACAATGGCAATGTTAGGTAAAATTTAGAAATCAAATCACCTGAAATTTCATATAAAAATCTGGCTATATGTATATATCAGTTTAGAGAGGTCAGTGTTAGTGTATGGACATGAGTCGTAGTATGCCAATGAAACAATCTCCAATATATTTTGTAGATTTGAGAGTAAAGCCCTCAGAAGAATATTGGGAGTAAAATAGCAGAAAAGGACTAGAAAGGAAACTATAAGAGAGATTACTCGAGTGCTATATGTGGATGGGATCATGGCGAGGGGTACAAGTAGATGGAGATATTTTGCGCATGCTCTTCGCAGTCCCTGAGAGAGATTAGTTCACCAAACATTTAACTGGGCTCCATAAGGCACTAGAAGAGTTGAAAGACCCTGGCCTACATGGCTGAGGACTATGAAGCGCGAAGTAGATGATGAATGGAGCAGTATTGATTTAAAAGCTCAAGATAAAGATGACTGGCAAAATCTAACCTAGACCCTTTGCGTCAATAGGCGTAGGAGATGATGATGAGAGTTCATCAATCTAATCAATTAAGGCTTCTAATTTTATTATTCCCAGGCAAACACGTAAATCAACAAATCATTCAATTTATTTTGAATTTTCTTGCATGTTATTACGTAATATTCGTATATCATAAAAATCGATAAATACAACGTATAAAGTACATGTAACAATGGAATTTTATATAACATTAATACAGCTTACTGTTTTTGTATTCTCGTGCACATAAATGTAATAATAAATCTAAATTTGGTGTCTACAGAAAGCCCACAAATATTTCCGCATACTTCTAGTTTTGAATTGAGCTTCAGCAATAAGTTAAAGACAACAGTATTTACTACAATTTCTTTAGGATTATTACGCATATTCTGCTCTGAATGCATTGATTGCTGATTATATCCAATAAAAGATATAAGCTAGAAACTGAGACATCCAGAAATTGCAATAGTCGATACATTAACATTAACAGCAAATACTTTTTATAGCAATAACTACAGAAACACATAATACAAAATACAGGCTTGTATTGCTCCATTGTAATAACTAAAGATATTTTATACTTTTTATGAAATAACTTTTTAGTAAAGAAGCATGGGTTTATAAAGGAATCCCCTGATAATACCAAAGGTTGCTTGAATCAGACCCATATTAGAAATAGCGTAGGATATGCGTACGATAAAAATTCTACAAAAACTAGACAGGTACTGATATTGGTTGTTGTATATCATGAAAAGAAATTTAGGAAATAATTACCAAAATCTTGACAATTACATATAAACACATATAAATATGTACATATATGTATATATATATATATTTATATATATATATATATATATATATATATATATATATATATATATATATATATATATATATATATATATATATATATATATATATATACATATATATATATATATATATATATTATATATATATATATATATATATATATATATATATATATATATATATATATATATATACATATATATATGCGTGTGTGTGTGCGTGTGTGTATGTGTGTTTATGTTCATATATCACAATACACTTTTTCCCTTTAGAGAGAGTTCCACAAGATAGTTTCATCTCCTCAGTTTTCAGTACAATGCCAATAATATCTGCCTTTTCTTGTTGGACATCAAAGCAAGTATTGCTAGTCTTTGCTGATAAAACGACCAGCGGTATGTTGATTTCATATATATGAATGGCTGTAATTATTGAATCTAACTTGAAGAAATGTTTTTCTTGTGCTCTTTCGTAGTTTAATCTAACCACCCTCTTCGTTATACTTTTTTCTTTACAGGGAATATTTCATTGTTTGCCCTGTTGGTATTCTATTTTGCTATAGATTACCAAGAATGCTATCGAAAGCTATTTGAAAATAGAAATAGCAAAAATTTGTCTCCCCTTGCGTGAAAGTAGAATTTAGTATTATTATTACCATTATTATTATTACTTGCTAAGCTACAACTCTAATTGGAAAAGCAGGATGCTATAAGCACAGGGGCTCCAACAGGGAAAATAGCTCAGTGAGGAAAGTAAACAAAGAAAAATAAAATATTTTAAGAAGAGCAACGAGATTAAAATAAATAAACTATAAAATATAAACTATAAAGATTTTAACAAAATAAGAGGAAGAGAAATAAGATAGAATAGCGTGCCCGAGTGTACCCTCAAGCAAGAGAACTCGAACCCAAGACAGTGGAAGACCATGGTACAGAGGCTATGGCACTATCCAAGATAAAAGAACAATTGTCCTTCTCTTAGAAAAGCTTCTTACCATAGCTAAAGAGTCTCTTCTACCCTTACAAAGAGAAAAGTGGCCACTGAACAATTACAGTGCAGTAAGAAGAATTGTTTGGTAATCTGCATTGTCAGGTGTATGAGGAGAGAAGAGGATGTGTAAGGAATAAGCCAGACTATTCGGTGTATGTGTTAGGCAATGGGAAAATGAGCCTTAACCAGAGAGAAGGATCCAATGTACTACTGTCTGGCCAGTCAAAAGAACCCCTAACTCTCTAGCGGTAGTATCTCAACGGGTGGCTGGTGCTCGGGCCAACCTCCTACCTAGAATCAATATCTTTTGGATAATTTTTATATTCCCCACCATGATTGAGCTAACCCTTTACTATTATTATCAGACGTTTGGGAATCCCTCTCATCACATGAATGTTGTGTTTGTACTTATGTCCCAGGAGTCTATAGAAACAAGTTCTAACGACAATAAATCAATCTTCCTAAGTGAAGTAATGATTTCTTTTTATGAAACTCGACTGTTGTTTTCCTTTCTTAAATTTTGAGATGCAAAGGCCAATCAAACCACGATTACAATTCCGGATCTAATATTTGTTTAAAGATGTAAAGACACACACACACACACACATATATATATATATATATATATATATAGAGAGAGAGAGAGAGAGAGAGAGAGAGAGAGAGAGAGAGAGAGAGAGAGAGAGGGAGGAGAGAGAGAGAGAGAGAGAGAGAGAGAGAGAGAGAGAGAGAGAGAGAGATATGAAAGCATGCAGATAAACATGGCAAAGGGATAGGGTAAGAGAGAGAAAGAAACAAAGAAAACTCATATATTTCAAAGCTAATTCTAGCTTTAATATAGTTAAGCTTGATCATATCATTTATTCAGTAAGGTATCAGCGAGAGACTCCAAAGGAACAAGAGAAATGCAAAAAGAAATAAATCTTCAAGAAAAGACAGCAAGATACAAACAACTTTCCAGTGCAGACCTGGTCTAAAATTACCCTTTAAAAAGCAACAGGAGTGACAAGGCAATCTGAGTAATGCATGTTGCTTCCTTTGCCTTAATCTCTCTTTGGGCATTCATGACCTGACGTCAATAAGCGAGGCTTGAGGAACTTGTTTTGAAAGATTTCGAAATAGGGCTGAACGCTGGAAGTTGGTATAGTAATTGGAAGCTGTGGTTGGATGTTTTTGTCAGCTGTTGGGGCATAAGGACAAGAGTTGGGTGCTTCGTGCTTATTGTATTATGGCCGGAAAGGATTACGATCTTGGATCTTAGTTAAATAACAGGGATCTGTCGGTAGGAGTAGTGATTAGGGCTGGAGAAAGGTGCCAGGGCCTTCAATGAGTAAGTTGATGTTTTGACAACACGACTTTATTGATGGTGTTCGGAGGGTAGAGATAATGAAGAACTCTAACCAAAGAGCTCGGGCAACTTCTAACCTGTTGTCTACCGTAACAGTGCATTCATGAATAGCCATTTGAATATAGATATCGTCTCAGAAAAATAACATCTAAAACTTTAAAAACGGTATAGGAAATAAACTGAGAAGAGGTATCTTGTAGGATGAAGGCAGGAATGTTTGGATTTACACTAAAAACAACTTTCTCATGGCAATCGATCTGGACTTAGAAAGCCACATGGGCTACTGTGTAACTTAAAATTAAACATATATTCAATTACTGGTTCATGGCATTTAAATTTTTCATACTTTTGGACCAATCTGAAGAAATAATAGAATTATCTGTATGATCACAGCACAGTTTACCTAAGTATGGGAGGAATACCAGGAAGAAAACTACGTATTATCCTGAATTGTGTGTGGGGAAGCGAGACAGCGTAGCATTCATAAATGAGATGACTATACTATTTTGGGACTCCTGTATGTGAAATTAGGTAGAATAGCAGTTCACCATACTCCAAACAAGTAGATGAATATCAGGCAAAAGGGAGGTAAACGTGCTACCGGTGAGCCTTGCGTGTGTGGGTGTTGAAATTAAAGTAAAACCTTGGACTCCCTGTCAGATAGTGAAAATAGAGCGACATTCTGATGATGAGTTATCTGTGAAGGTAATTTTTAATCCCGAGAGAGTCCATTGATCCCAGGTACTTTTTAATACCAAAAGTTATTGATTTACTGCAGTCTCGGTCTCGGGGAATATGGTTGACGCTCAAGTATGTATCTGTTGGGTATATCGTCTTTGATTTTTAGATTGGATTGTAGGTAATGAAGTGCACATGTTAATCAATTACAGAAAATAGAATAATGAAAAATTGGTTAGATGCGAATACAGAGACAGACAAAACTAGAAAAAGATAGGAAAGAAAAAAGGAAAGGAAATATGAAGTTCAATGTATTAAAAATATTGAAATATTAAGTTCATAACAAGACAAAAGGATGACACAGAGAAGTGGAAGCAATATCAGAGGGAAAATAAAAACAGTAAGGGAGAGAGAAGACAATGAAGAAGAGACCGCCAATAACAGAAAATGAAAAGTGATGACCAGTACGAGACAATCGGGAAACAGAAAGGCAAAGGGGAAATAAACAAAAACCTGTCCCGGCGGTCTCTCTGATCCAACTGCACGTGATTAAGTAATTACATCGAATTTAATTGTTAAACAATCATGCGACCTTAGCCCCCTGCAGGAAGATTTGAGTTCGATTCTATTAGGAATATACGTCAGAAGCTATTTTTTTTTTCTTTACACATCTACATTTCTTTTACTGTTACTTGCCTTTCATTAGAAAATGTTATTCAGTTCATAGAATGTAAAGGAAATATTAGAAAGAAACACATTCATAAAATTTTTTAACTGCCATCTTCGCTAAGCGCTGTAATTTAGGTGTAGTTAGACAAAAATATGCACGTATGACTTATTAATAACATACAAGATAACCAGACAATAAAAATACTCGCACTTTCCCGCTTGAGATTATTCCAACTCCAAAAAAACGTATATAGATATACATCTAGATTAATGGGTCTTTCGTCTCACCAATAAAGCAAACAGTCGCTTTTTTCTTTACAGCAAATTTGTGCAACAATATGCATCAAGATTAGGTCAACACCACAACACATTAAAGATTTCACTAACAAGTTATGTTCAGCTGGTTGGCAAAATTTAATTCCTTGTAATCTATATAAAAGCATATGAAAAAAGAGGAATCTCTTGAAATCATTTGCAATTCCTAAGTTACTTTAGCAAATGAAAAAAAAAAAACAGTTTAGCATCTACATGGAGCTCGTTGCTTCAAGGAAAGAACCCTGAGACCTCCAGCCTCTTGAATCATTTGCGGGAATGAGTCCAGGAAAGAATTGTAATTGCTTTCATGCGGTCATGTAGTAGAGGGCTTTACTATACGCGTATATCATTCTTGTGCATGTAGCAAAATGTTCCCTATCTAACCCAGGCCCAAAGAGAGCAGTAAAAGATAGAGCGAAAGACAAAAGCTCTGCCTTAACTTACTTAACCCATATGATGTATGATAAACTATTTTTTTCACTTACCACGATTTCTCCCTAAATAAATTAAGTAGCGCTAGAAGGTATTACCATTCTAGTTTTCGGCAGCATAGTTGCTACCCCACACCGTAACTCGTGGACTTTGGAATTATGTTCCAATTCAACGGATTCTAAATTATTTTTGGTTACCGCCGACCCCAGTACTTTATTTTCCAAATTCATTAGTATAGCAAAAGTGTTACTTCTCTTACACTTAAATTAGCAATCACAATTTGAAAATAATACAACAAATCTGTGACAAACGTAGATGTTTCGTTATAAGATAGATAACGCGCTTAATACCAGCCATCTAATTTAATATGTAAAGAAGTTTAACATCCCATATGACAAATTTTTTTTCTGAGTGCTGGGTAAGTGAACACCAATTTTTTTTTTTTTTTTTTTTTTTTTTTTTTTTTTTTTTTTTTTTTTTTTTTTTTTGTCATTTCAATGCGATTGGTTGATATTGATCTTTTCAAGTATTTGCTGCTCATAAGAGTTAATGAAATTTTCGAGGCTTATTGATTTTAGAACGGTGGTTTGTTTTAAAAATGATTTATAATCGTCTTTCATTCCCAATGCCTTCGATATTTCTCGAGGAGTTTCGGGCTACTCTTTC
>NC_090750.1:35394704-35434704 GCF_036898095.1 Palaemon carinicauda | reverse complement strand
ATCAGTTGCAAGAATATTTTGAAACCTCATATTTTTGGTCTTTGCTTCGTATCTTTCTTTTAAAATATTTCTCTACTACACCAGATATAGTTTTCAGATGGACACATTTTCTTTCATAATCCATTTAGTAAATATCCTTGATTTCTACTGTAATTAAGTAACCAGTCTATGTGAAGTTGAGTTAATTAGATTTTTGGATTAAATAAAAAAAAGGGAAGAAGTTCAATATCAATTTCAAAATATGATAAATGAAGTAATAGAATCAAATATAAGAAAAAGAATGGTGTGATATTAAGAACATATATCAATCAGTTGGTAGTGAAGTCTTGGGACACGCAGTTACAATGAGAAGGCCATAGATATCAAATGATACTTGGGATACTATAGAAAGGAGACAAAGACAGAAATTGATTATTGAAGGTTTCGAGGAAGTGATGAAAAATAAAATATAGAGCATGCTAGGTATTCCAATATTGATAGTGAGGCCAAAAGAAAAAACAGGAATGACTGGAGAGAATTTTTAGACAGTGAAACAGATGAGGCTGATAAAGCTATGAATTCAGGAACTGATTATGGTGTAAGAATTGCTCATAGAATTAATAATGAAATCTCGACTGGGGCAAAGAAGAAGAAGCCTTTACCCATCAAAAAGAGAGAGCGCTCTGTTACAGCAACAGAAGATGAAGAAAGACAGCGTTGGATGGAACACTTAAGTGAGGTTATGTAGGGAATAATTTGATTGATATACCTTAAGCTGGTGAAGACATTGATATTCTGATGAATGAATTTAGAGTGTTTGAAGTCGAAGTTATCCTAAAAAAAACTAAAGAGATGGAAAGCACTGGAATACAATGGAATAACTACCGAGATGATAGTGGATGAAAATGAAGGGACTCCCAGACTACCTACAAGATTATTTTGTAGAAAGTGGCATGGAGAGGCCAAACTTGATAAATGGGAATTAGGAGTGTTGGTGAAAATAGCAAAAAAAGTAGGCCTGATTGATTGCAATAATTAGAGACATAACACTTACTTCAGTTGTTATGAAAATATATAGTATGTTTATTCTAAAGAGACTGGAGAGAAAGATTGATGAAAAGCTAAGAGATGAACAAGACGGATTTAGAAAGGCAGAAGTTGCACTGATCAAATTTTCATTTTGAGGCATGTTGTACAATAATACGTAGAATATAGAAATTCCCTTTTGATTGTATTTGTGGACTATGAAAAAGCCTTTGATAGTGTGCACCGTCCAATTTTGTGGAGAGTCCCGTGTCAATGAAGTCTTATCAAATGAATTTCCATTGAACAGCGGAGCACTCAAAGGGAATGTTTTGTCACCTATGCTGTTTATTGTTTTCATTGATTTTGTAATGCATAGAACAGTCAGAGATGGTGGAGAAGGATTGGACTGGATTGGTTATAGGAATATAGCAGACCTAGAGTATGCTGATGATGCTTTTCTTGTTAGCAGAACACCACAGGATTTGCATTGCTTGCTTACCAGAATGCAAGAAATATCACACGAGGTTGGGCTGACGATAAATAGAAGAAAGACAGAGATGATGAGAACGGAGTATGCAATGGAAGATGAAAATATATCACTGGAAGGAGAAAGGATTAATGAGGTAGAATCATTTAAGTAGTTAGGAACTATGATCTCCAATACCGGGTTTTTAGAATTAGAGTTTAGTGAAAGATTGAAAAAAAAAAATCAGACAATGGCAAGGTTAAGTAAAATTTGGAAATCAAATCGCCTGAAATTACATAAAGATAAGACTATATATCAATCTAGTGAGATCAGCGTTACTCTATGGACATGAGTCGTGGTATGAAAATGAAACAATCTCCAATAGATTTAACAAAGCCCTCTGAAGGATATTGGGAGTTACATGGCAGGACGGGATTAGAAATGAAACTATAAGATGAGATGTTGATGAGATCGTGATGAGTGGTAGATTGAGATGGTTTGGGCATGCTCTTCACGCTTTCCAGGAGAGATTAGTGCACCAAATGTTCAGTTGGCCTCCACAAGGCACTAGAAGAGTCTGAGGACTATGAAGCGCGAAGTAGGAGATGATGAATGGAGAATTATCCAATTAAAAGCTCAAGTTAGACGCGACTGGCAAAATGTAACCGAGGCCGTTTTGCGTCAATAGGCGTAGGAGGAGATGATGATAAGATGAAATAAGAATCTAATAAAAGAGTGCGCTATCCTCCATTTAGATACTCTGTAGACAGCCCTGGTGATTAATAAATCCTCGTCATTTTAATCCTTTGATTTAGCATAGTGGGCCTGGAAAGCGTAAAGAAGATCAAGGGTCAGGAGTTTGACCCTTAGTGGCACCTTTGAATGAAACTAGATTGGGAAGGAAGCAGGGGTTCATTACATTTCATCAGTGCTTAGAGAAAGGGAAGAATACTTCGCTGAATCAATTTCTTTCCATTTAAAAAAAGAATATCTAAAAAAAAAAAGAAATTGAAAAGTGAAATTGATAGGAAGTGACCAAATCTATGTTCCTGCTTCCCTTCTTTAATTTTTCTCTAATTGTTACACAATAGTGGTTTTTATTCTGATTTCATCTATAGATCTTTGTACTTCATCTCTGTTTTGTTTCTCAACTCCCTTTTTTCACCGTCTTGACACTGCTGAATGCCCAAAATTTCATAAATTGAGATTTAGCTAAAAGAGTGGGACTGAATACAAAAGAAACGATGGACCTGTATGTTTGGGATTTATCAATTGAGAAATTAAATAGGGGAGCAGAAAGAAAATCCTTAAATTTGGCATAATAATGAATAGATTATGTATGCTGGCGTCTCACTGGCAAAGGTCATGGTCGCTGATTTAGCAGTAAAGATTCAGTGATAATGTTCACCATAATTTTCACCAGGTCGAAAGCTGCACTGAAGCGAGTTCACGCCTACAGGGAGAAAGAAAAGAGCCGAAAACTGGCCGAACTGGACCGACTCTGCGCGGCTGCCGAAAATGCTCACGCTGGTCTGCGACTCTACATGCTCATCACGACACCTTCAGCAACGACACCATCACCGCCCCCGGCTAAAGTGGTGCCTCTTCTCTCCGACAGAGACGTCTGGTTACAAAACAAATGGTAATGCTGCTGTAACACAGTAATACACGCTGAATTTGTAACAGTTTGTTTGCATGGCACCTCCATTTCATTGCTAATTTTTCACTATCCTTAAGATCCAGTAAAACCAGTCACTCTCAAAGATTTTCCTGAAGTATATAATAGTAAACGATTCTTATGTGAAAGAGAGAATAAAGATTTAAATAACGTTAAACCCTTCTAAGCCAAACTTCATCAGATTCAGATATCAATATGAAATACTCTATTTACTGTAGTTAGAACACATCCAACTAACGAAGTTTTTTCCTACCTTATTTAGGAAGGTACAGATGAATGATATATTTGGAGCCTATTGTCTCCAAATAAAGATATATAAATCAGGTCATTTTGTTTGTATGACAGTAATGGAAAATTTGCATGTTGCTTCCATTCAAAGCATAGCTTGACCTCTTATTCGCTAATTGCTCAACAGAATATACAGTAGATAGGTGAATCAGGTTACATGAGCTACAGACTAATCACCATTCGTATGTCAGGATACCTGAAAACTTTAAATCAATCAATCAATCGTATGTTCTATAAGAATATAATATCATTTCAAGATATTAATGGTAATTAAAGAATCTATACAACTCACTTGACCAAGAAATATGTTCTAATAATATATAAGTACTTTTTTTTTAAGAGTAAATGAGAAAATTTTTAAGATTCACATCTCCATAAAAATTGTATCTCTCACAATGACCTTTCCTTGTACAACAAATAAACCTTTTCATTAACATATTAAATAGAAGTATCATAATTAATTCGCTTGAAATTCCTTTCATGCAAGTATAAAGCCAATAACCATGAATTGGTCATTCTAAATCCATAATTATCTTTATAAACTACGGAAATAAATTAATTCTATTGTTTTTCTTCTAAAAGCTAAGCCAAACTCATGCCCTATATCTTCTAAGCATGACGCTTGTGACGTAAATCAATCATAATCTATGTTCTGCTGACCCTATAAATAAGAAATGCATAAAAACTGTTCTTTTTTTATATGCTCAATGTTCTTTTCTCTCTTGCTGTAGGCAAAATATTGTAAGTACAAATATCCATAGATTTATTATAGCTGCTTTATAAAGAGTCTTGCATTAATTCTCAAGCTTCTGCAAACATCTTCCTGGATGTATTTAAAGAGTGCGAGGCTCACAACCTATAAATGCTTTTGTAAAGAAATTCTGTAGAAAGTAAAGTCTTTAAATGAAAGCTCAGATTATGAAATCAAGATGTCTGGTTATGAAGAATTTGTATCAATTTCCTATTAAAGTTTTCTATAACTCTACAAAAGTTTCATTATTCCTGTTTATTACATTAAGGAGGACAATTATTGAAATGATTATGATTATCGTGATCATCATAAATTACGCTCTTCCCAAACGACTTCGTAAAACCAGGTAATCTGTGAATTCACCCCAGGAATTTACTTTCATTTTTTGGTTTTTGAATCACAGATCAATAACAATTAAAGGATATCTAGAAACATAACCCTTTAAAGGGCTGAATAGTATTATAATACGGAGAAAGCGAATGAGAACAAGTGAAAGATCATTCCATGGGTTCCCTGAGCAAGAACCCGTGCTGGCATTAGGGAAACTTAGTCTAAGATTAAAACACGAGAGAGAGAGAGAGAGAGAGAGAGAGAGAGAGAGAGAGAGAGAGAGAGAGAGAGAGAGAGAGAGAGAGAGAGAGACGTTCTTCCACAAGTCCTCTAGGAAAAAGTGGTATCCAGAGACGACGTACCAATGTAAGTATCTCTTTGTCGTTTTAAGGCAATAATGAATCATTTATAATGAAGAATAGACTGTATAGGAGATGCGTACTATTAAGAAATATTATGTGAAGAAATTACACTTTTTTCCTGACTAATATCAAAATTATTTAACATTAGCAACGTAGTAAAGGGAAGTAACAGACATAGCTATTTGACAGTGGTCAAGGATATTTGGAATTTCCTTTGGAAAATGGAAGTGTTGAAGCTCTTGAAGGTAATTGGAGGATCTGAATATGACTGCAAGGTGATGAAAATAATGGGTATTAGATGAAAGCTTTGGAGTTAAAGGGAATATTCGAGAATTTACCAGAGTAACATTTTAATTTTGTTGCTTTCATACAAGCTATGGTGAACAGCTCTTCTGGGAGAAGGACACTCCAAAATCAAACCATTGTTCTCTAGTCATGGGTAGTGCTCTAGCCTCTGTACCATGGTCTTCCACTGTCTGGGATTAGAGTTCTCTTGCTTGAGGGTACACTCGGGCACAACATTCTATCTAATTTCTCATTCTCTTGTTTTGTTAAAGTTTTTATAGTTTATATTGAAATATTTATTTAGATGTTACTGTTCTTAGAATATTTAATTTTTCCTTGTTTACTTTCCTCACTGAGCTATTTTCCCTGTTGGGGCCCCTGGGCTTATAGAATCCTGCTTTTCCAACAAGGGTTGTAGCTTAGTAAGTAATAATAATAATAATAATAATAATAATAATAATAATAATAATAATAATAATAATAATAAAAACCTGAAGTTATCTATTTTCAATAAAGAAATGCTTTAATATTTTTGTAGTAGATTTAGGACCTGGAGTTAGTAAAATATAAATGTAACTACGTAATATCTAATAGATTTACGCTATCCTGACTTACATACATTAGTTTTTATACAGTTTCTTAGTAAGTTAAAACTAAACATTTCCTTAGATTTAACAATTAACAATATCTTTTAATACTAATATTCACATTTTTTTTTTACAAAACGTAAAATATCTGAACTTTCCACTACTAGAAATATATCAATAGTTCACTCCAGTATATAGAATAGAATTGACTTTATACATACTCAAATTCTATGGAAAAAGATAGTACGGTAATGTAGTCATTATGTATCGAATGTTTCAATCCTATCAGATAACCTTGAACACTGTTCTTAAAGAACAGTCAGTGTTTAGCAGTCTTTACTGCTATATATGTAGCGAACAGAGCTGAAGGCTACATGACACTTGGTAACAGTTTTAAAGTCCAGCTGGCTACTACTGTAAACATCAGCAGCCGCAACAAGTCTCGCTAATTTAGCTATGTTACTACCACGCTGTAAAACTTGCATACAAAATCATAAGAGAGACAGAAGAAGCTGTCTCTCAGGGCTAAGGCGAGTCATTCCTTAAAAAAAAAAACCAAAAAAAAAAAAACATAGAAATGATTCAAGAGGATAATGTGAGATAAAAACATGAAAAGATAAAATTACTTTACATTCCACACCGCTAATTTTGTCTCACATTGTAATTCCACAATTTTGTCTGACAACCATACGTCATATTCAAATAGACAAAAGTAACATTTATTCATATCCTGGTAATGAGAAACTTCTTGATAAGAACTCTGTTTTCATTTATATCATTACCATTAAACTTCATTTTCTATAGAATCTAAGTCTCATTCTTTGGTTACCGCCTTTCATGATTTCCCATAAAATGTCACAAATTTCCCTTCTATATAAAGTCAAAACTCTTGCATCCAAAACCGTTTATTGCCACTAAAATCTCTATGAAAATATTTTCCTATTCACTGGAAAACATCTCTTGATCCAGTCACTAAACTCTTCTATATATGCCACTTCTCGAATTAATGCACTCATGGGTTCACGTTCCCTGACATGTTATTACTCACTCACTATATCTGCTAATTCTTCTCCATTTATTCTTACACTCTATTTTGGTATCGAATATAATGTGTTTTCAATTTTACTCATTATATTCCAATCAATTCTTTCTTTTATCATTCTTTTTATATTTGTGTCTTTCTTTTCCTTTCCTTTTAATGCTTTCTTTCTTCCTTCCTTATTCTCCACTCCCCGATTTTTTTACTACTTCATTCAGTTTTCCTTCTATTTTATAATCAGTTGTGATGTATGGGGTGATTAATGTTATCGGACCTGTGGCTCTGTTGTGCTTACCTATAATGATAAGATATTTCTAGTATTTACATCTGCCTTTATTTGTAGTTTACTAGAGTGTATCTATTCGGCTCTGGCCTGACGACTAATCTGGCGTCATGTGAATGATACAAAAGCGTATGTGATTGAACACAAATAAATAGCAAACAGTATAAACATAAAAAATAATCTAATCACCTTACTAGATATAAACTAATAGAGTTGTACGCATCTTGAGGTCGTTTATACAAAATCTAATATTGAGGTATATATGCAACAGTACTTATAATCATTTACATAATTTGATTCATACACGTGCTGTACAGATGCAATGTTGTTCTCGATAAGTGTAGTGCTATGGGGTTACTTAAGGTACATAATTTACGATTCATTACAAGTCATATACATGAAATAATGCTCTCATCAGCATCTTCAAATCTTCATTTTCCTTTCACATTTTCTCTACAGTCCTATCAAAAATTTAGCTTTATTCTCCATAGTTGCTATTGCTCATGTATACTCTTCTCTCGCTCTTTCTCTATCCTTTCTAGTCCAAATGAATCATGCTCCAGGTTGGACGAGAAAAATACTCCATTTTACATTCTGACTTTATTTACGCTATACACACAAGCACACTTATATTCCTTTTTATACTCTTACAAACTAATTTCCTAATAATCTCAAAACTAATTATTAACTTAAATCCAAACAATTAACTATAACTTTTACCGTAAATTTTACATCTACAAAATATTTCCTACTAGTAAACAAGTCGTACGCAGTTTTCTGAATAACGCAAAAGACCGTAAAGGGGTAGAGAAAGCGTAAAAAACGTAAAGAAGATCGATATATATAGTTTCTTAATAGGAAGTTTTTCCGGCAGTACCCATATAATTATTGTTGCTCATGAGAAAATAAGAATATATCCACGAAATAATGACCCATTGGGTTTGCAAGTCCAGCTCAATAAGCACCCCTTAGGAGAACTAGGAGCCGAGATCGAGGACCAATAACGTTCGATTTTGTCAACAAACAGTATCACTCACACTGGAAATCACCAATGTCCATTGCAGGTGTACTACCAGCCACTTTCTGGTGAATATTGACAAATAGTATCCTAATTTTATATTCCTTTACGTTCAGTTACCCAGCTGTAGCCTACGTCCATGATGAACTGATACAAGTTGCTTTTCCTTTACTACTATATATGCAGAGTGAATAAATCTCATCACTTGCCTTCTGCTAATACTAGGCTTTAAAGCTTGGATTTTATTCCAGATAGTCTATCCTTATCTTTCTAAGACGAATAAATAAAAGTGAGAGAATTAGTAGACACTTATGGTCCCACAATCATCCAACTGGTGTAACAGAAAACAGATAATGTTAGAGCACCAGTGAAAACAAACAAAAGAATCGTATTACATTGTAAATCATAGAAAATTATAGTTGAAGGAATAGTAGTTCTCTACTTACCTCTATATGTCGTAATATAATTTACTATGAAACAGAATTAGGAATTTGTAGAAATGATTCTAACCTAATACGCTGTGTGTTTTTCTGCTTTTTATAACCTTTCAGTTGGTGAATATCTAGGATTATATTTGAGATTTATGATTATTTATCGATATAAATCTATGTTGAATGCATACCAAACTAGAAACGTCTTGAAGTTTTATTTCACCGTACAAGCAAGATTCAGTTTAGTCATCTACCGACATGGAAGTCCACGTTTTCTGTGAAAGGCTAGGCTCAGCATCAACATTTTTTACCGTAGACTATTGATATCTTTGCAGTCACTCGGCTTACTTGGGTCACTCGTTTCTCAGAGCAAGTTTAGTTAAAATAAAAACATTCAAAGAAAAATATATTTCCTATAAATCTGTGTACTCCAAATTGTGCTAAGCATAAAGATGACACGATTTTTTTTGCCTATCCTTTATTAGTGATAGTGCCAGTGGTTCTAAGGAGTAGCCTAGGCTACATATGAATTCCACTATCATATGACATACAGAAGTCTACAATACATCAAAACTACATCTAATTATGTTTATGGGCTCAAGTTTTTAAAAGGTACAAGGGTCATACGATACCTTTTGATTTATAACTTATGTAAATAGGAGATTTTCTTACAGTATTTTATGCAAGTTTGTCAAATTTGACATTCATTTCCCCGAGTTGGAATTCAACCCATTACAAAGAAGCCCATATTTGATACTAATGGAGGACCAAAGTGATAATTCTGGCCATGGGAGGCAAACCTGATAAAATACATTTGCTCTGTAACTAGCCTCTCCTAAGCTCTAGTTCTTACTTCACATGAAGTATGTCGCCTCCTCAACACCACATCCAATTCCACTTAACATGAGAATTAAAACATAGATAAACAATTTTTCATTAATCATCCACTGTCTTAGCTAACCTTCTCCTTAACCTATACTGACTTTAAAAGCAATGGAATAATTCAAAGTTTTATTTAAGTAGGTCAAAGACGGTAGCTACTCAACAACCAAATCTTTGCATTGACAATATATCTTTTACTATATATAGAAAAAATCAAATCAATCAATCACTTAAAATTCTAGATGTGATTCTTTGGTATAAATTTCCTTTTGAGAAACACTTCTGGTCTGTTTCTTCTTTGATTGCGCAAAAGAAAAAAAAAAAAAAAAGCATTTTGAGAAAGATTTATGGTGATTAATCTATCCTGAGGAAATTTAATTATTTAATTTTACCATGTCTTGAGTATTATTTTCCTGTTTGGTCTTCAGTTAATGACGTTTATCTTATTTTGGGGGGACAAAAACTTACTGTGTATTAAATTTTTCAACCCTTATCTGGATATTAATCTCCGGTACCGTCATTTAGTTAGTTCTTTGTGCATGTTGCATAATTATGGAGGCATATCTGTCTTGAGAAAGTTTTTCGGTTATGATTAAAATGTTATTCTCCTACCTGTTCTTCACTAGCTGGCCCTCATCTAGATTTTTCTGGAAAAATCTTGCCGTATGTTTACATGCTTATAAAATTTCATTATTATGACACACTTTTATTCAGAACTTCCTAAATTATACCATCGGCAACTTAGTACTAACTTCGAAGTTAAATCTGAAAACTATTGACTTTTCTTTGAATAGGGTTCAAAACTATAAAGTATTCTAAAGATGTCATTCCGGATATGGTAAAATTACGGAATGGTCTTTCATATCAAATAGTTGAATCGGTGGAAATTGGGAAATTCAAATTTCATGCTAACGTAGTTTTGTTGAGTAGGTTGACATGAGTCTTGTTTCATTTTTTTCTATATTTCATATTTACTTAGGACTTTTATCTATCTTGAATTGTTTTATATTTACAATTTATTATAGCTTAATGACCTTAATCTAGAGAATTAAATTAACGATTACAAAACATTGAAGAAAAAAAAATTCAGTCTTTATATAGTCTAAATTAGAATTGATAAAATCATTGAACGAATGCTAAACTGATCAATCTCCATGAGTGAAAATAACTTAACATTTTTCAGCGTGTGATGTCCATGACATTATTTTAGATAAATGTTGTCCTACAAAATATTGACTTAGCTCATGTAAATTCCTTAGAATATGATTACAATCTCAAAATATTCTAGGTTATGATGATTTACAAGATGGGCTTAAATCCTTCACAAATTTGAAACTTTGAATAATAGCAAACGACAGAAATGAGTGTCAGCTTTCCAGCCAACGATCAATTGTATAACTTGGAAGAATGGGGCAGATGTGTCTAGTCACGGAATTTAATTCTTCTCATTACATTTTCTTTCCGAAGAACAACTTTCAATGAAGTCAAAACATAAGAGATTTGATACTTGAACAGTACATTCTTTCAAGTGGTCATTAGTCTTCACTACAGGAGGTGCGCTTTTGGATAAAATTGAGCTAAATAGTCAATATCTGCGTACATCGTCAAAAAAGTGGGCGAAGCCGCTAGCAAATTGTTTTTACTTTACCTTAGCTTGCTTTGCATGCAAATAAACATTATCTCATAGCTACTCTGTTCTGGCAAGCGGTATATGGATGATCTGTGCACGCCATCTATGTGGGTCACTATAAAACTATCATAACTACCTATAATTTATATAACGTCCTTAAAATGGTCTTTGATTTGCTGTGCCTCCTTTCACTAACAAATAAACATTATCTCATCGCTCTTTTGTTCTGGCAAGCAGTACATGCATGAATGTGCTGTGTGGGTTACTATGAAAGCATCATATTTGCCTGTAATTCATATCACGTGTGGAATCCTGATGCATTAATATTGGAGGTTTTGTGACTATGCCTCCAAGATGATCTCATATAGCATACACAATGAATTTTATGAATAATAGTGTCATATATAAATATCTAAATCAACAAAAAATGAATTTAATATACAGAAAACTATTGCCCAAGAAACTAATTTGATAATAACCTGATAATGACCAGGTAGGAGAACAATATTCATAACTTAGCAAACTATAGGAATTAGACAGGTATTCCAAAATCTTGACAGATTCTCTCAAGATACTAATTTCTCTGCAATTGGGGAGGAGATAGGTAGTAAAAATTACACAAAAGTAAATTTGCAAATGAGAAAACATTACCAAAGAATTCAATGCCCTTAACTTGATGAGAATCATACTTTGAGTTTTTTACGTTTGAACTTCACCCAGACAATTTACACCATGTAATAATTTCTGTAGGGTCTCTGTTATGCGGTCTACATACAGGAGATAGGATCGATGTAAGGGTAGTGTAAAGAGTTATTTTAACACTTTATCTTTAGTTATCTCCTCTCTTTTTATTCATCTCCTGTATGACTTATTTCAGATATATTCTTCTTTTTCAAACTCATATTTATCCTTTGCAAGATTTATTTCAGCTGCCTCAACTTAAAACGAGGATCGTTCAGACAAACTTTAGATTACCGTAGCCCAAACTACTGCTCCCAATCAAGCTCTTTTGTTTTTGTCTTAACATTAATTATTATTCAGTACTCTCAGTTGGGATGTACTATATCGTGCTGGATGTAGTGCGTGAATACAGAGGTGGTATTGCTACTAATAAATCCAAAATAGTGATCTCTGCATTTGAGACCGTGTGATACCGCACGGACCGTCCATAGCATTGTAGATTTCTGACCTGTTGGCGTGGGAGGGATGGCTCTTCAATCCCCCAGATTAGGATCTAAATCTTCCTAGAAGTCATTTCCCACAGTTTTTTTCACAGGGAGTAGCATCATCTGCATAAGCAACTAGGTTTTTTCAGTCTTGGGTAGTGCCATAGCCTCTGTATCATAGTCTTCTACTGTCTTGGGTTAGTGTTCTCTTGCTTGAGGGCAAACTATTCTGTCTTATTTTCTTTCTTCCTATTGTTTTTTTAAATAGTGCGTTGGGCAGGCTTAATAGAAACGCCATGGATGCCTGGTGGTTTATCAACAAGTTGTCTTTCCTTATCTGATTCGTTTTCTGTTCAAAACCATCCTTACTGTCCTCTCTTCAGTTGAAGTGGCTACCCTGGAGGGTATTCAGCCTTGTATGGAGTATCGACTTCTCCATGTTGAAAAGTTTTTCCGACTTTTTCTTTAGTCTATGTGTTTGATCAATCACTTTATTTATATTTCTGTACATGTTGCTTTTGTTATAATTTTTGTTAATTTTTTTCTTTAAGTATGATGTATCTTTTTTATTATTATTAATTCTTATGCTCTCTGGAGACCTTGATCAAAATCCGGGACCAGTACGTCCAAGATTTCGTCGATGTCGTCTACTGTATTGCAAATATTCAAGACCTTACACCTACGTCCAGACAGTTTGACATTCTTTTATGCTCAGAAAATATGGTTTCTAAAATGAGGTACTCATCTGAGCTCCTTATAACTGTTTTTAAGAAGCCCATAATGTTGAAACGCGATGCCATCCCTAGGGCCCAAGGGTCAAGGGAATGGAGGTGTATATTAGGATTGAATACCCTGCTTCTCCTAAGTCCTGCTATGAATGTGGATATCATGAGATTCAGGTAATAAAAGTTTGTGGCAGGCATAACAACTTCTATTTGTGTTCGATCTACCGGAATCCAGACATGAGAGACTCTATCTTCAATTGTCTCCTTACCATTATGGCTAAGATACAAGAAGATGATAGAATGGCCTCTTTTGTCTTTATTGGTGATTAACTTCTGTTTCTCCTGCCGATCACCTTGGCCTAAGAGCTTTAGACTTTGGCTCTGAATCAGGCTGTGAGCAAATCATAAGTGAATCAACCCACAGGTCTGGTAACTGCTTGGACCTCGTATACACCGACTGGTTGGTTCTCCAGTTGGGACATCGGATCATGCCTTGATTTCATTAGTAGTGAAGACTGAGCAGCCTGTCCCTGATGTATCATACTCATATAAGATTTATATGAAATCTTAAGCAGACTCGAATGGGATTTTGCATGATCCTTTGGGCTTGAATTGGTCACAATTGTATAGCAGTGTTGATCCTATTGTCCCCGTGAATGAGAATCTTGTCAATATAATTGATAGGCCTATCCCTTCTCGTGTGCTAAGGTACTAAGTGAAGGACAAACCGTAGTTCATTGATGATTGTAGACGTGCTTATTTGAAGAAGCAGGAGGCCTATCATCTTTGAAGGGGTAACAGATCAGATTTGAGCTGGAATAACTATAATCAGCTTAGAGCTTTTGCTCAGAGAGTGTATGCTTCAGCTGAAAAGGAATACAATTTAACCATAAAAGAGACCCTTTCTGGTACAACCCAGGACCATAAGTGGTGGACTACCCTTATATCTGCACTTTTTGGTGTAGATTCAACAGTTCCTCCTTTACTTGAACCAGATTGGTCTGTCACTCACTGTCCAAAGGAAAAGGCAACCCTTTTGACAGATGTGTTTGACAGTATGCAGAGTAATAAGAAACTCGAACTTCCTCATTCCTGTTTTCCTGAAGATAAACTATCTAGTTTAGCTTTTCGATCTCGTAAAATTAAAGCTCTCTTGATGAACCTTGATGTTTATGGAGGTGTAGACCCAAATGGTATTTTTCCTTTATTTTTTATAAAGACTGCAGATTTCTTAGCTCCAAAGTTATCTGTTATTTTGCGGAAGTTAGCAAGAAGAGGAGCTTTTAGAACTTGGAAAATTGGTAATGATACTTCACTATGTAAATGTGTTTATGGTACCTCAAGTCCAACTGATTACCACCCAATTTCCATAACTCCCATATTATCTAAATTTTTTAAACATCTTTTGGCAAAACCTCTTGATAGGCTTACTGAAGGTAATCATCTATTCCCTAGTTTGTAATTTGGTTTTCGTAAAGGCCTTGGAGCATGTGATGTCCCTCTTACAATCTTCAATGCTGTACAGAAGTCAGGAAGTTCGTATAATTGGCCTTGATTTTAGTGCTGCATTTGACCGTGTTAATCATAAGGCCCTTTTTTTCAAACCTAAATAGCTGGGAGTGGGTGGGTCGTTTCTTAGCATCATTATCGAATTTCTAAGTAATAGATTGCAAAGAGTTGTTATTGATGGGCACCATAGTGTGTAGAGGAATGGGATTTCTGGTGTTCCTCAGGGTAGTGTTCTTTGTTCATTACATTTCATATCATATACCCATAACATGTGGTTTGGCCTAAAAAACAAGCTTGATGCATATGCAGATGATGCTACTCTCTTTGCATCAATTCTATCCCCTGAATGTAGATCTGGGGTTGCCGAATCCCTTAATAGAGTTCTAGATAAAATTAGTGCATGGGCCATATTATGGGGTATGAAGTTGAATCCTAACAAAACTCAAAGTATGATTCTAAGTAGGTCAAGGACAGTGGCTCCTCAACATCCACATCTCAGCATTGATAATGTTTCGTTAACTTTGTATGACTTAAAATTTAGGTGTGATTCTCGACAGCAAAATTACTTATGAGAAACTCATTAGTTCCATGTCTTCTTCAATTGCACAAAAAAAATGACTTATTGAGAAAGTCTTTTAAGATTTCTGGTGATCAATCTATATTGAGGAAGTGTTTTAATTCTTTCATTTTACCTGGTTTTAAGCATTGTTCTCCGGTCTAGTCTTCAACTGCTGATTCTCATCTTAATTGGTAAGACAGGAACTTGAGGTCTATTAAATTTCTTATTCCTGTTCTCTAGACATTAATCTCTGTCAACGTCGTTCAATTGGTTCATTATGCATGTTGCATAAAATATTTTAGAATTCTGACCACCCTTTTCATTCAGATCTTCCCGGACAGTTCCATTCTGTTCGTAATACTAGGTATGCAGTTAAATCAAATAGTCAGGCCTTCTCCATCATGAGGCTCAATACTACACAGTACTCTAGAAGTTTTATTCCAGCTTTGACCAACCTGTGGAATGATCTTCCTAATCTGGTGGTTGAATCAGTAAAACTTCAAAAGTTCAAACTTGCAGGAAATGTTTTTATGTTGAACAGTCTGACATAAGTCCTTTTATAGTTTATATATGAAATACCTGTTTTAATGTTATTAATGTTTCTAAAATATTTCATTTCAATTGTTCATAACTTCTTAAATCCTTTATCTATATCGTTATTCCCTTTCCTTACTGGGCTATTTTTCGCTGTTGGAGCCCTTAGGCCTATATCATCTTGCTTTTCCAACTAGGGTTGTAGCTTAAATAATAATAATAATAATAATAATAATAATAATAATAATAATAATAAAATACACACCATATGTTTGTAGTTTTTTTAAATAAAGGACTATAAACACCACTTAAAGAACATCAGAAATTAACCTACATTCCTGTTTTAACTATGGTGCCCATCAACAACTGCTATTGGTTAAATTTAAGAACAATACTAAGATGAGACAGCATTAATGCCATGACTAGTCATGCGAACTTCGGGGTTTTTCTTCACAACATTGAAAATTATAAAAAAAAGCATCACATGCACGAAAGACCATGCGAAGGTCAAAATGCAAAATAAGGACCCAATGATTACTTTCTGCGTAACCATCCAGACGTTTCTCCAACAAGCGTTCATCATTACCCGGAAGAAATGTAATTTCTTTATAGTCTTCCATTACCCTTAGAATACTTGTTCTTAATTAAGTTAGTTACACTGTAATACTAGGGATGCAGTTAATTCTAATAGTCATACCTTCTCCATCACGAGGCTGAATAATACACAGTATTTTATTAGTTCTATTCCTGCTGTGATCAAGTTGTGGAGTGATCTTCCTTATCAGGTTGTTGAATCGGTGGAACTTCAAAAGTTCACAGTTGCAGCAAATGTTTTTATGTTGAACAGGCTGACATAAGTATCTTTTTATATGAAAGATATGTTTTAGTATTGTTACTGATCTTAAAATATATTTTTCTAATTGTTCTTAACTTCTCTTGAATTTATTTTGTTCCCTTATTTCCTTTTCTAAGTGGGCCAATTTTACCCTTTTGGAGAACATAGGCTTATAACATCCTTCAACTAAGGTTTTCAGTTAGTAATGATATTAATAATAATGATAATAACAGATTTACCTAGTCGTAAACCGTTCAACATTTCCAAATATACTGTGCATATGTTATTTCTAATTTCATAAAAGTATATGAAAACATAGGAGATAAGCATTGTGTAAATAATGAACATTACATGAGAGAGAGAGAGAGAGAGAGAGAGAGAGAGAGAGAGAGAGAGAGAGAGAGAGAGAGAGAGAGAGAGAGAGAGAGAGAGAGAGAGAGAGAGAGAATCAGCCGCGTCGAACAAGTGAGTGTTATGATAACACATCAACTTTTAATGTTATCATAACAGTCGCGTGTTAGACGTAGCAGATATAGTCTACCATTATATCAAGTTTTCTTTACTGTTCATCTTTCATTATATGACAAACTATTGTAAATTGAACCATTCCCTATCAACCATATTATGGGTTAATTTCTCTCAAGCACTCTAAGATTAATGGCTACTAATAAATACATTATGAACGATTAATAAATTCACTGTATTAGACTCCAAGGGCACAACGTAAATATCTCCATACAAGCACTGCATTAAAAGTAAGCGCGCATCCAGCAAGTTCAAAAAAGGAGGGTCGGGAAATCTAACCAATGCTACCTCGTGTATCTGAAACCATTTTCTCCTCATAAGGTGAATATGCATTATGCATCCCGATATATATATATATATATATATATATATATATATATGCATGTATATATATATATATATATATATATATATATATATATATATATATATATAGATATATATATATATATATATATATATATATATATATATATATATATATATACGTTTATATTTATATGTATATGTATATATATATTTCATATATATATATATATATATATATATATATATATATATATATATATATATATATATATGCCCCTAGGATATCGTAAGCAGGAGAATGGATTCAGCCTAACCCTTTGGAAGAGCCAAGGCCCTCTCTCCTCTCAAGTGCTTCAAGTGTGTGCCCTCTCAAATGAGAATAAGTTTTTTACCCAACCTACATCGTGTATAGTGTGATTATTTAATGTTAATTCAAGTGTAGTGTGTTAATGTAAGTATTTCTTTACATAAATTTTTGTAACTGGCCCTGTGAGGTTTAGGTTAAACAGTTAAGTCTATTCATTTTTGCTTAACTGTTGTGATTCAAAAAGACGTTGTGTAACAGTTACATTTATGTAAATTTCATTTAGTGTTTGATCATTGGAGTGTTAAAGTGTTAACCATTGTCGTTAATTATCAAAATTAAACATTTTATTAAATTAATTTCAGTGAAACAAGTGATTGTATAATTTTTCCAGAATCCTTGTTTTGTCTTAATCTAAGGTTTTGTTCAGCTTTAATATTTCGAGGGATTTATTGTGTGTTAATTCTTTCGAGGTGTAATTTTTTATTGTTTTTGTAGAGTGTACATTATTTTGATCACCAATATTTCCAAATAGATATTGCTCGTAATCCCTGACTAGAACCAAAGTAAGAGGTTGCTTTTAAATAGTTCTTATAAAATAATCACCCAGTTTTGTTTTTAGAGTAGCATAAGACAGCTTTGGTTATTCAGTATTTTATATATTGCCATCTGGGAGTTGCATAATTTTCTCAGAGCTTGGTTATTATTCAAGTGTAAAAGATTTATATAAAAATAAACCGGTGACTTTAGAGCTTGGGAGTTTATGTGATTCTCCAGCTGTAATATATATATTTGGTGCCCAGACCCTTGGGATCGAGCGAGTCTCTTATGAATATTGGTGATAACAGGGCCATATTTTCATTGAAGGTTTGAACAGTTTAGAGTTGATAGGATTCTGTGTATTGTTGGGATATATTTTTTGGAGAGGTATAAGTTTTGTAAAGTACAAGATGGCAAAACTTAATGTTTAAGAGTTTTTGGAAAACCCAATTGTTCAGGAATTGTCAAAAGCTAATGTAACTAAAGCTCAGGGGCTCTATTTTAGTGGCATGTGGTGGACAGGCAATAAGTGGGATGATAAAAGCTCAAATCAAGTGTCTAGCTTTAGAAGCGTTGATAAACTTAGGAAAGTTGTCGGAAAAATATATTGTAGCAGCTTACATACTTTAGGAGAATGCTGAAGCAGAATTTGTAGCAAAGTAAGGACCAGTTGATCCACAAACTGAAGGAATGAAACCAGACAGGAATGTAGAGGCTGAGATTCCACGAATTGCAACGGAAGAGAATTTGATCAAGTTGAAGATGATGGCAGAAGAGAGAAAGAAGACAGAGAAATCGCAAAACATGCAAGGGAAAAGGAACCATGACGAGTAAGAGAGAGAGAGGAGAAAGAGCGAGAAAAAAAAGAAGGAAGAGGCAAGAGAAATTACCCAACATGCGAGTAAGTTGGAGTTGTTGAATACTTGTGCAAGGTTGGCAACGCAGACAGAGATGACCCCTGCTATACACGATCTCTTGTTTAATGTGACGAACGCCCAGAGGTTAGTTCCAAAATTCACAGAAAAAGCTCCCGACAAATTCTTCGATCATTTTGAAATGGTAAATGGTCTGTGTTATTGCAGAGTGTCCTCATTAGGAAAGGACGCAGTGCTTATCTTTCCTTATCTCAGGACCAGAGGAAGGGGTATCAAGAAGGGAAGAGGAGCATGCTGCGGGTGTATCAGATGACCCCTGAATATCATAGTGAAAGATTCTGAAGTTTGCGGAAGGATGGGAGAGTGACTTCCTGGATTATGCTTATAAGGTATGATGATGTTTTAAGAGATGGATAGAGGCTGCTAACGTGAGAGAGATGGCTGATTTGGAAGAATTGATAGCGCTGGAACAGTATTTATGAGGAATTCCTGAACATATTCAAACGTACTTGATAGAGAGAGGTGAAGAAACTTGATAAAGCCGTTTCACTGAGTGAAGATTATGATATTATCAGTTGTAAACCCTCCATAGGTATGAAGTTTCAACCGTTGTTCCGACCAAGTATTAAGTATTCGCCAAACCATGGAAACCAGTTCAGTAATAACTATGTGAACAAGTTCAATAGGTACAGCGGAAGTACCACTGGTACTATTCCAAATTAGAATGCGATAGTACTACAGCAACAATCCACGAATTATCCTCCTTCAGGTATCGTGGAAGACGTGCAGAAGAGTAATATTGTCTGGTATATGTGTGACAAGAGAGGCCATATCAGTAAGGGATATTGGTCAAACCAACCAAAAGCAGTCACCCAAGTGATTAAGGATAATTCAACTTCAAAATATACAAAGATGAAGAAACAAACGGGGAAGGACTACGAGGAAAATAAGCTAGCTAACGTTTACAGGAAGAACAGGACAACCCCAAACAGCATAGATGCCTTTAAACTGTATAATCATGAAGGTATCCTATCCGCAATAGATGGGAATAAGCCGATCCCGGTCAAGATATTGCGCGACACAGGTTGCAACCATAGTGTAGTGACACGAGGTGTACACCCATTGGTGGAACAGTCTCACAGGAGATTCGGTTATTTTGAAGGGAATAGGAGGTGAAGAGGTTACCACTATTGTCCGTTTGAAACTGTCATGCGAGTTGGTGACAGGTCATTTTGATTTTGCGGTAAAGGACTCATTGGCTGTCGAAGGAGTCAAAGTCCTGTTGGGTATTGGGGTTGGTGGAACGCTGTTTGTGCCTTGTCTCATTGTAAAGGAGAAACCATTGGAGTATAGTCCTATGACTGAACTTAAGAAGGACTACTCATATCTGTTTCCCAATTGTGTGACAACTAGGAGTATGACAAAGAAAGTGGCTGCAGAAGAAGAAAGAGAAACCGAAGGAGCGATGAACTTGGAGGATTTATTTTCGGAAGAGGATTCCTTTGATGGTACGCAAGAGGAGAACTCCCGAGATAGCCTGAGAGAAGAGGAACGACAGACGAGTGGACAAGAAGACAAAGATGCAATGGTCCTAGAAGAAATAGAAAACTCAGAGTTAGAAGTAGGATAAGTGAGTAGGAAAAGACTGATAGGATTGCAACGGAAGGATGTGACGTTAACAGTTATTTAACCGTGTGGTGGACGAGACGGAGGGGCAGCATTCTCCCACTTATTATTATCTAAAGGATGGGTTGCTTATGAGGAAGCATAGACCCGCCAATATCCCTGGGAATGCCGAATGGGGGATATACCGTCAGATATTAATTCCTGCACCGTTGAGAAGACGGGTGATTGCTGTAGCGCACGAGACGGGACACAAGGGAATAAGGAAAACGACGGAGAAGATATTTAAACACTTTTTCTAGCCTGGCATGCACAAGGATGTAAGCCAGTTTTGCCGTGCAGGTCATGTTTGTTACATGGCTGAAAAGCCAAACAATACATCAAGAAAGCTCCCTTATGCCCAATTGAAGTGCAAGGAGAACCCTTCAGCAAGGTAATGATCGACACTGTGAGACCATTACCAAGGACAAGAAAAGAAGGTCATGAATATATGTTAACCTTGATGTGTCCAGTTACGAGATACCCAGAAGCCATACCCATCAGGAACATCAGTGTCAAAGAAACCGCTGAAAAGTTACTAGACTTTATTACTAAGCTTGGTTTTCTGCAAATTGTTCAGAGTGACCGAGGAACACATTTCATGTCAAAATTGCTTCAGGAGGTGATGAAACTCTTGTATGTGAAACAACAACTATCTACTGCTTATCACCCGGAGACCCAAGGTTTATTAGAGAAGTTTCATCAAACCCTGAAGAGTATGTTTACAAAGTACTGCAACAAAGCAGGAAATGAGTGGGACATCGGATCAACGTTGATGTTATTTGAGGTACGCAATGCCTATAAAGAAAGCATGGGATGTAAACCGAATGAAATGGTGTTCGGACGAGAAGTACAAAGACCGATTAAAATGTTGACAGAAAAATGGAAGAATGGAGAGGAAACGTATGGAGAATACGTCAAGAATGTAAGGAAAAGGATTGGCAAGATAAGCAAATTTTCCCCAGAAATCCTGAAAACAGGTCAATGTAGAATGAAGGAAAGGTTCGATATGAAAAGTAAGGACAAACAGTTTGCAGTAGGACAACAGGTGTTGGTTTTCTTACTAATAAGGAGATTCCCACACATTAACAAGTTCAAAGGACTATTCTGGATTTTGGAGATCAGTGACCTGGCCTACGTTATTGAAACCCCAGGAAGAAGGAAAAGCCAAAGAAAGGTACACGTTAACTTATTGAAACCATATGTAAACGGAGACGAGACCGAACCTTCACAGGTATGTATGGCGCAAACTATTCCATCCACTGAAGACGACGATGGATATGAGGTAGGGGCAGTAAGCAAAGTGAATAATTCATCCATCCTTCGGAACTTGGAAGAGAAATTAACTTATTTGAACCAGGATTAGCAAGAAGAATTAAGCCGATTGATTAAAAGGTACCCTGAAATTGTCTCAGACGTCCTAAAATGAACCAACTTAATGAAGCATGGGATACACTTCAAAACCACGGAAAGACTGTTCAAACAACATGCTTATCGACTGTCGCCGTATTACTGAGAATCCATGAGAAAAGAAGTGGACTATTTATTACAAAACGGATTAGCCGAAAAAAGTTCTAGCCCTTACAGTTCTCCATGCTTTCTCATGAAGAAACCAGACGGATCCTTCAGGGTGTGTACGGATTATGGAAAGCTGAATTCAATCAGTGTGGCTGATAATTATCCATTCCTGCTCATCTACCAACTAATCAACAATATCGGACAATCGAGGTTCGTCTCCAAGATCGACTCGTTAAAAGGCTATTACCAAATTCCTTTGGATGAACACGCAAAACTGTTATCAGCTTTTATAACCCCGTTTGGGTTATATCAATACACCGTCATGCCATTTGGTCTAATGAACGCCCCCGCTACCAATCAATGAGTGATGGATAACCTTCTAGGATCAATTGAAGGAGTAGGCGTATATCTAGACGATATTGTGATATATTCGTCGACCTGGGAAGAACATTTCCGAGTCCTGAAGAAGGTATTTCGAAAGTTGCGAGGAGCACACCTGATGATTAAGCTGGAGAAGAGCAAATTTGGAAAAGCAACAGTTTGATACTTGGGATTTGAAGTCGGAAGAAGATAAATTGCCCCAGTAGCCGCTAATGCCGAAGGAATAAGGAAAGTCTCACTCCTCACAACGAAGAAGCAATTACAACAATTTTTAGGGATGGCAGGATTCTACCGACATTTTTGCCCAAAGATTTCGGCTGTAGTCGCTCCCTTGAAGGATTTGACTAGCCCCAAGAAAAATTTGTATGGACCAGCGAGTGCCAGGAATCCTTCGACAGGATAAAGGCCATATCAACTTCGAAACCGATACTGCAAGCACCTGATTTCAGCAAGAAATTCCTTATACAAGTGGATGTGTCGGATAATGGGATTGAAGTTGTTTTAATACAAGGCAAGAAAGGAATTCTTCACCCTGTTTGTTTTAAGCCGTCGAAGCTGAAGAAGCATCAACGAGCCTACTCGACAGTTGAAAAGGAACTGCTTGCGTTAGTCACGGCGATAATCAAGTTTGAAGTTTCTGTGAACAGACCACAGAATGCACAAATTACAGTTTACTCGAAACACAATCGTTTTACTTTGTTAATAAGTTGAAAAATAATAATTAAAGTTCTACTAAGTGGTTATTATGTTCGCAACCATATTGTATTAATGTGAAGTATATATCAGGTAAAGATAACATGGTTACAGATTATATATTTGGGCCGAATCGGTGGATTCTGGCCCGGAATAAATAATCTTTCTGGGGGGGAGCTATCTTACGAAGCTGGTCTAGTATAGAGTAAATATTTTATCCATGTATTTCATTTGTGTATTTAGGAGATATTAGCCAGCTCCTAAGGTGGGTCTCACTCACGTAAGTTTAAGCAAATGTATGTAAATTACATAAGACTTTCGTCATACATTTAATTGTATTTTTCATTCAAGTCAGTATACATTACGTAAATTTATGTTACTTTAAAAAAAAAAAAATTTATTTCACGTATTTTGTTACGAAGTCTTATGTAACTCATTTTGGTATGCTGTAAGACTCCGGATTTGGTAAGGAGCTATCCTTTTCGACCAGGAACGCTCGTTTTGTGTGTTTGTTATTTCCAAACTTGTTGCAAGTTCTGAGTAAATGTTTTTGAAAATTTCCCAGGCTTGTGTGGCTCCTCTGTGGTATCTGACGTTTACTGGTTTGAGATTTTGTATGTTGTGGAGTGTTTTGTTGTTTTCATTCATGTTATTATTATTGTTATTGTTGTTGTGATTTAGGTCATGTATGTTTCTTATGTGTCCATTTTAGAATTTTTGTAGGGTTTTCATTTTTGTAGGAGCCATTGTCCATGCTGGTGCTATTGGATATTCGAATAGAGGTCTTATCAGGCTTTTTTAGAGGTTTGTTTTTACGTTTTTAACCAATAGTTTGAAACATTTTGATGCTCATTGTCTGCGTTTTGCCAGTTAGAGTTTTTGTTTGATATAACAGCTTATGCCAGTTCATTTGATAGAGAGACCAAGGATCTTAACTTCGTTGTTAAATAGAATATTTATGTTGTTTACTGTTATTGGTGGTGGTTTATTTTTTGATACTGATAAGAGTTGAAATTTGTTGCTATTTGTTTTTATTTTCCTCATGTTTTCGTAATCATTTATTCTCTTGATCTCCCTTTCTGTTTTTATTTTCAAGAATCTTTTGGATTTTGTGTGATGCATTATTACTTGTGTTATGTCATCTTCATAGCCATAATTTATGGCATATTCGGGGGTTGTTGGTATATCTGCTGTGTAGATTATAAAAAGTGTTGGGGCTAGTATGCCCCCTGTGGTACCCCACTTTTTATATCGATTGTTTCTCCCAGTTTCCCAACTCTGCTATGTATCCTGACAGTTCTGTCTTTTATGTAGCTTGAGAGGAGTTTTTCCATTATTATTGGTGGTTCCAATTGGAGTATTTTATATTTTAGGCCATCATGCCATACGTTGTCAAATGTCTTTGAGATATCTCTGCAGATGACATTGCCTTGGTGTCTTTTATTTAGTTGGTTCATGGCCATTGTTTCATAAACACCGTGTTGGTGTTTGTAGAATTTGTTTTTATTTTCTAGGAATCTCCTTAGTCTTGTGTTTATGATTTTTTCAAAGACTTTTCCCGGCACTTCCAGCAAGGTGAGCGGCCTTCTGTTTGCTGGCAGTTTTGGGTCTTTCCCTGGTTGGGTGAGGGGGGAGTATGAGTATTCCTTTGTTTGGTTTTGGGTAATATCCCATTGAGAATGTTAGGTTTAAAATTCGTTGAAGTCTTATCCATTCCACCATTGGTAGTTTTGATAGCATTAGCTTGTTAATGCCGCTTATACCTGGTGCTTTGTGTTTAAATGCTTTCACTGCTTTCATTATCTCGTGCATTTTTGTCTACTATTAAGTGGTTTTCCTCATCCAATCTTTGCAGATCTGGATTTTGATAAGGGATAGTTCGTTCCCTATTTCCTTGTGGGAAGTTGAGAACTTCTGTTTCTGTCTCTATCGAAATTTGCGTTTCCTTCTTCTGTAATTTCGAATGTTCTTGCCCATGTTTCGGTTAGTAATTTAATTTTCTCTTCGGTATCTTCTACTTTATCCTCATTACTGTTTATTAAATACGGTATTTCTATTTTGGGTTTTCCCAGTAATCTTTGTAGTTTTTCCCAGAAATTTTTGGATCTTTGGATGTTTGCCTTAGTTTGATAATCGTGTCATTCCAGTTTAATCTGTTCGATTCGTTAATTATTTCATTTTGAATGTGTCTAGTTAGGGTATATGTTACCCTTATCCACCTGTGTGCGTTTGACCGTGGGTAATTTGATTGTTGGGTTAGTAGTTTTAATTAGATATATATACAAATATATATATATATATATATATATATATATATATATATATATATATATATATATATATATATATATATATATATATATGTATATATATATATATATATATATATATGCATATATATATATATATATATATATATATATATATATGGTGTGTGTATGTGTGTGTCAAGTATAATTATTCTCATTCTAATTGACAAGCCCTTCACCGTTATAAAAGTGGTTGAGTCTCAAATACTGACACATTGGACTCTTTACGCTAATAAATATGTATAAGAACATATTAATGGATTTTTTTGTGTATCTCTTAATTAATTGTATACACTCTTATATACACCCTTAAACTAGCATTTACACATATCCTTCACCGGAAAGAAAAGTCTCGTAATTCTAGTACTTCCTGGATCTGAAAAAGGCTGGAGGAAAAGATTCCCGATATATGGTTCCATCTAGTGGCGAGATTCTAAACTAAAGTCCATGGTCCCTTAACAAGCGCCATCTTCGCCATCTTCACCACGATTTTCTTGTTTTAAGGCATGATTTTTTTTATCGGATAAGGCAACAAATTATATGAATTTTACCATAGCAAACGTCTTCAATAATAATGAATGTATTGAGCGATGAACCAATTGATTTAATTTTAATCAACTTTTCTACAAACCATTCATTATTCGGTAAAATTTTATTATCCATCCATTCTCTATGTTCATGAGGCTCTCCTTATTTGTGTTAGGATAAAAATTGCATCCCAAAACAAGTATTTTCACCGGAACAGTATAAATTGACAGAAGTTTTTCGAAAAATGATCAAGATAACAGACCGCATTAAAACCATTTCGGTAATATTTATTACATTTAATACCCTGGCTTTCATTCTTTTTAAAATAAGTCCTTAACTGCTTAAATATAACATAGGCGTAACTTCGGAGGTAGGGTCACAGGGGTCTCAGGACCCCATAAATGTCCCTCCCATTTGGATTTCATGAGACGTGTAGTAAAAGCCTAAGCTTGATTTTCATATTATTATTATTATTATTATTATTATTATTATTATTATTATTATTATTATTATTATTATTATTATTCATACATAGACAAGAAGTGTTTTACTAATTGTAAAATATAAATTAATTTTCTTCATTTATCTCAGGAGTATGCGTATTTGTTTTCCAAACGTTATGTAAGTGTGAAGGGAATGTAATCAAATTCTGTACAGAAAATAATTCATAGACAAAAATTCTGTGGATAATGTTAAACTTTAACTTTAGAATAGCATATAAAATGAAAACTTTAAAAACACACACACATGTATTATACAAAAAACTTATACATATATATATATATATATATATATATATATATATATATATATATATATATATATATATAATAATAATAATAATAATAATAATAATAATAATAATAATAATAATGATAATAATAATAATAATAATAATAATAATAATAATAATAATAATAATAATGACGGAGGATTGGTTGACATGTAAACAATTCGTAAAACATCTCAATATGTAAACATTGTACATAAACTCTCAGAAATATTGCATTATTGCATAACGCAAATTTCGTTAGAGAGAGAGAGAGAGAGAGAGAGAGAGAGAGAGAGAGAGAGAGAGAGAGAGAGAGAGAGAGAGAGAGAGAGAGAATACTTAGACTTTCGCTTCGTAATCTTAATATTAAATCACTAGAAGATAGTTTGGGTAAGGTTCTGAGATTGTGTTCAATTCATCTCAGAAACTGTGTTGGATCATGCATCTGTGATAGTGGAGTAACTTGAGGGGAATTCAGCAGCTAATGCGTAAAGATTTTGGAAAACAAGCAATTTACATTCACAGACTGAATATTATTGTTGTTAACAGTGTCAAATTAGTTCGACTGGGTGACTCTCTCTTTAGTTTGCTAGAAGATATTTATACATTTATGTCCTCACGTACACCAACCGAAATTTATCTTGCAAAAAAAAAGGGATTGTTTCCTAATAAGCAAATCAGATCTCTGAAAAGGCTCAATAATACAAGATGGTCTTGTCAGTATCTATCATGTAAGGTTCTGCTTGATACCGTTCTTTCTGTCATAAGAACTCTTGCAGAGATTTTTTCATCCTAATGCCACACAGGTATGCGTGTAAATGTTCCAGGAAGTTTATCAAAGAACATTAATTTTGTATATACACTTAAATATTTCCCGTAAAAAAAAAAACCGGTAAAAATACTGGAATAAATGTTGCCAGGCATTTGCCGCTTTAAAAACGCGTATATTGACGTAAAGGGGTGATATTACGGTTACTAAACCGTGAAAGATGATAACTAAGTAGGGTAAAATTTACGCTCTCCTGTATTTTACTGAAATACGGCTGAGAACAGTATATTTTTAAGGAGAATTTCTTATTAAAATTACGGTTTTTCAACTTATCTATTCTACACAAAACAAAGCTGATGTCAGACATGCTTCAGTCACCGTGTTTACATCTGTCAGCAGTTGGGCAAATGATTGATGCTATTCAGCCAAGCAAAGAATACATAAATTAACGAGGCATCTAAAGGATGCTGTGGTCTTTGATACAATGGACATCGAGAACTCACTTTATTATCCATTAATGGACAGGCTACTAATTGAAATTGAGTCAAGAATTGATGATGCCAACAAATCCCTTTACAATTCAATGTCGTCTCTTGATCCTTCCCCCCCTAGATTTTTACAGCAGGACCAGTCAGAGACAACGGCGCCTAAGTATGATGTTGATCTTAAATTCTTTGATGTTGAGCTGCGACAAGCAAAATTAGTAAAACGTAAACGAGCTAATGGAGCTAAAATGATCAACATTGTGGGTTTGACAGCTTTTTTAGTGCCTTAAAAAGATGTATTTCTAGGTTTGTAAAAAAATTTAATAATTGCTCATGTATGATCACCAACATTTGGAACTTGTGAGCTAACCTTCTCTTCCGATAGATACATAACGAACTACCTCAGAACTTCTATGAGTGATCATAAGTTGTCCAGTGAAAATTCTTTTATCAAAAATATTATTTAATAATTCTTTATCTATTTCCAGATCAGAATATGAGTAAATCCCATTTTCATCGAAAGGTTACCCAAAATTTATTATTTCGGGTCCAGTGTATGGAATATATGTAGGGGAGTTATCGAAACAATAAACATAAAAAAAATCAAATTATCTTTAAAATCCAAAGTTTGCATAAGCTAAACGGATTTTACGATGTCATTAGATGGACAAATTAATAATTAGATATTTTAGCATTATTATATCTGGAAAATACTTTAGTTAAAAAGAACTTCGTATCCTCGAATTCATAGTTTGTAGTTGCCTAAGACAAAATGGATCAACCATATAAAAGATGCAAACAAACTTTGGAGATTTGGCTTTACTCTGGTATTCAACTGAAACGAAATGACTTTTTCTTTCCGTTAGGTGTCTTACATCCTCATCTTATACTTCAATCGTATGAATAAATTAGGCATATACACACACACACACACATATACAGTATATATATATATATATATATATATATATATATATATATATATATATATATATATATATATACATAAATTTATATATACATGCCTGTGTGACTGTGACTATGTTAGTATATAACCAGTTGTATATCCATCAGGGCAAGGAGGAAAATGTGATAAGTTATAAACGTTATCGTCACTCCCTTCTAAAAGTAAAAAACTCTTCGGCAGCCTATAGTCCTGGGTAGCATTGAAGTTGATGATAATATTGATGGCAGTTTCCGTCTTCATCAATCTTTACTTTTCTGTAATAACCATTTTTCTCTTTAGTTTGTCCAATCTCTGTAAACAATTAATGGTTTAGCTATGGAATGAATGAGATTGTTTGATGTTTGATCTATTACCATTAAATGCTGCACCCTAGTCCCTCAAAATAATGTCTATATATATTGTATATATATATATATATATATATATATATATGTATACACATATATATACCTATATAAATACATATATATACATATATATATTTATATATATGTATGTAGGCTATGTATATATATATATATATATATATATATATATATATATACTGTATATATATACAGTATATATATATACAGTATATATATATATGTATATATATATATATATATATATATATATATATATATACATATGTATATATACATATATACACATACATATATATAATATATATGTATGTATATATCTATATATATATATATATATATATATATATATATATATTTAGTATGTATATATATATATGTAAATGAATATAACAACAAATCACTAACATTTGGAGATTGAAATCAGTCAAAATGAGTATTGTGGCCGAATGTTGTGACGTTAAACTAGTTTTCGCCCCGTGATTGGTAGTGCGGTCAGTGCACCTCAAATGGTGAACTATGGGTATTAGTTGAAGGTCTTTGGAGTGCCCTTTAGCCCTCAACGGTACTCACATTGTAGACTTCTCTTATTGCATGGTACTATTCATGCTTCTTCTCTTCTATTTTTCTGCCCAGCCTCTTAATTTTGACTATACACTGCAGTTACATGGGTTGAATACAAAACTGCAATATGTCAATACAACTGCCTACTAAGAAGGAAAACAAGTGAATACTATAAGAAAAAGATCCGCGAAGCAGCAACAGGCATAAATAAGTAAATGGTATAATGGGAAATGTAAACGAAAAAATCTACCTGATGGATACATTGACCAGGAACTAGCAAATAATTTGCTAGTATTCTTTAAAAACTAAGTTGAAAATATAACCAGGTCATTTGTAAGTACTCAACATCAGATTAATGATACACCAGATATTCAGATAAAATCAACGACATTTAACAACATACAAGACGATATCACCAGGATTATCAAGAGAGCGAAGAAACCTATGCCAATATCTGAAGTAATTAGGGTATGATGCTTTTCTAGTCCAGCCGAGATAATTACGAAAATAGCAAATGCAAGCATTGACGAATGAACGTTTCCTAAATCTGAGAAAATGGCTATAGTAACACCGGTTCCGAAAAGTGCTCTGGGCTAACAGGAATTAAGCTCATATAGGGTTATTTCAAATCTGATTTTGTTTCAAAAGTGCTAGAATACGTATTTTTTTGCACAACCAATCTGCATACAGAAAAGTATACTCTACGGAGACAGCCATCTGTTCTGTTGTAAATGATATGCTGGAAATGATGAATGAAATTAAATGTGGTATTTTAATATTACTTGATCTTAGTGCTGCTTTTGATACAGTTGTGCATGAACCGGTACTAAATGATTTACAGTCCATCATTGTTGAAAATCCAGCTTTCGAATACCTGAAAAACTACTTAGTTGGTAGAAATTACTGTGTGCAAACTGGAACTCTCATTCATCATATGAACCTTTAAACAGAGTAATACCACAGGGGAGTGTACTTATTCTCCATCTGTACTCTTGGTCTATCGAAAATACTACAAAGGCATGGTGTGAAGTTTAAACTATTTGCAGATAATATGCCATTTTTACTTCTCTATAAATGATAAAGACGACAGTATTCAAACTCTAAACCGAATCCTTGATAGTGTTGGAGAATGGATGACAATTGAGCAACTACTAAAATTAAATGAGAACAAAACTAAGGTTATGGTGGTGAGAGAGAGAAATAGCGTGAGAAGCTTGAGTGATATTCAAATATACATAGATAATTACTCGGTGCCGATATCTAATAAAGTTCATGACCTAGGGGTATTTTTTTTTTTACTTCAACTTGTCTATCAATACCCAAATAAATAAAGTAGTAAAAACGGCTGGTTATCATCTAAGAAATATTGCTTTTATAATAAAGTACCTGGATGAATATTCTGTAAAGAAACTTTTCATAAACTGTGTGATTACCAGAATTGACTACTGTAGCTCCAGCTACTACAATCTACCAAAAGTACAACCTGAGAAATAAAAAAAAAAAAAAAAAATAAACAGAGGAGCAAGACTGATAAAAGGTGTCCCATCCAGAGGACTATTGACTACTGATAGGCTAGCTGGAATAAGGTAAGTTGGTTGCAACCAGTTTCAGTATGAAGGGGAAACCTCTGGCTCGGCGTGAAAACCCAGAAGTTCAATGCCCAGAATACTGAAGTAGGTTACAAGTTGCTTCTATTCTTCACCCTAGTCATCGATATGTCATCAGTTATCATAAGACATTCATGATGTACCGATGAATGTTGAATGTCGTCATCGGACACTATCGACTATTGATAGGCTAACTCGAGAAAAGGAAGTTGGCCGAAACCTATCTCCTTACAATGTTCAATGCCCAGAACACGGAAGTAGGTTTTAAATAGCTTCATTTATTCCAGTCTTTATGGACTCAGTTTTTTTTTTTTTTTTTTTTTTGTGCTTTGTGGCATGTGGAATATTAATGTTGAGGTGAGACAATAGAGGAGAAATGAGGGTCGTGATAATGGAAGTAGGCAAGGCCCACCTGTAGAAATAAGAGTAGGCAAAACCCACCTGATGAACCCTATGGTCAGGGCGAAACATTTATATATATATATATATATATATATGTATATATATACATATTTATGAATATATATGTATATATATATGTATATATATAGATATATATACACACACATATATATATATATATATATATAAATACACACACACATATATATGTGTATATATATATATATATATATGTATATATATATATATATATATACATATATATATATATATATATATATGTATGTATTTGTGTGAGTACACATTTATAAAAATATATCTACTTATCTATCTATCTATCTATCTATATATATATATACATATATATATATATACAGTGTATATATATATATATATATATATATTTGGTAGTATACATAATCACTGAATGACCTTCCAGGCCCAAATACCAGGCATTCTGGCCCAAGTTCATAGATCCACCCTAATAAAATCCAGACTCTTTTCGTTAGGTTTCTGGAAACCTTTGTAGTTAGTTGGGAGCTTGGATAGACTTGGAGTAAAATTCCAAAAGTTTTGACTAAAAAACTACATTTCAAAAGGGATACAAATACAAGAACGCCACCTAACTAAGGCTCCCCACCTAACCTAACATAGGAGCCGTATCCTTACCTACTTGCCTACCAGGGCTTAGAGTGATGTATCCTTGGCTTACCCTAAAACTATGCCTCTACCCTGTGTTTGCTTTCCAACCAGAGTCACTTATAACAAGGTAATGCTGAATCATAATATTTCATAATTCGTAAAACTAGCTTCATATCGTATATCAGGCTAAGATAAATAACATTTTCCCCGTAAAAAAATCGATTTGGTAACAAATAAAAGAAGTTTACGCCTGTCCCAATAAACTCCTCCTCCCTACTGGTATGCTGAGAAAATAGAAGTCAATTTTCAAGGAGGAAAAGAAGATTAGAGTGATAAAGTACTATGCATAACTTTGTAGGAGTGTGTGTGTTAAAGTGTATGAATAGAGCTCTTATTAAATGGATTGTTCGTCATTTCTATTTAATTCAATATAATGAGAAGAAGATTAATAGAGGGAATAGAAAATTAATGAAAAATTAAAAGGAAAAATAATCTTAAGAACTATAACAATGAGTACGTTCAATATAAAGAGAGAGAAGGCATTAGAAAACAAGGGGAAAATCAAGAAAATTAAGTAGATGAACGGTAACTGAAAAACAAAACTAAAATAAAACAACATAATAAGAACGATAACAAAAGAAGAATAATGGGGGGGGGGGGGGGCTATCGACCCCATCCCGATGAGAGATCTCTCTGAGACCATCCAATCAAAAGACCTGCCCCTTAATAAAGTGATATGTAATAAAAAAGGAAAACTCAGATAAATGCACATCTGATAGCGACCCCCAAGTGAGAGGCTGAGCAATAACAGATAATAGCTAACAAGGAAGAGTAGAAGAGGGGGGGGGGGGGGACAGAAGAGTGGAAGGGGGGTTGAGAAGTTGGGGACCAGTAGGAAGGAGAGATGGGGAAGGAAAAAGAAGACGTGAATTAAAGAGGAAAGAAAACATATGGAAAGATAACAAGGATGGCAATAACATAGGAAATAGGAAAAGAATAATAAAAAGGAAGGAAAATACAGAAAGATACTGTGGAAAGGTCAAAAGTACTATACAACGGGCCGAGAAAGAAAATGGAATGTGTATGAAATGAAGAAGAAAACAGGAAAATAGTGTTTAAGGGAGAAAAATAGTTGGAGAGAAGAAAATAAAAAGCGTTGAAAAGGTAAATGCAAAGACCATGAAAGATAGAAAGAGTAGGCAAAGAATGTGAGGAGAATAGAAGGGTGCACTGCATGGTGAGAAAAGTACCCCTTAGGCTGAGAGAGAGAGAGAGAGAGAGGAGAGAGAGAGAGAGAGAGAGAGAGAGAGAGAGAGAGAGAGAGAGAGAGAGAGCAATGTCCCCCTCCTCTGTAAAGACATCATAACCTAATCATGGCCATAAAAAATAGAGGGAGGGGCTTAGGGCAAGAGTAGAGGGGTAGGGGTGAGCGAGAGGGTCGTGGGGCGAGATAGGTGATATATCATGACGCCTTAGACGGGAGAATGGGAACTCTAGATAAAGGAATCAAATATCTTCCGTTTTGTTTTCTCATTTTTTTTTTTTTTTTTTTTTTTTTTTGTGTGCAGAAAAGAGGGGGCCGATGACAAAGGGAAAAGGGGTTGGAGCTGTGAGTGGATGAGCAGGATAATTAGATCATGCTTAGAGAGATATATGATCGACAGACAGACAGAGACACAAAGAGAGACGCTAAACGATCAGGGAATCAAAACTATGAAATTATTCTAAAAAATAACATTGAAAGAGTAGAATATCTAGAGAAAGCTAAGCTTAGAAAGAGAGAGAGAGAGAGAGAGAGAGAGAGAGAGAGAGAGAGAGAGAGAGAGAGAGAGAGAGAGAGAGAGAGAGAGAGAGAGAGAGAGAAGTCATCGGAATTGAAAATTTATTCTAGAAATTATTTTCATATTTGCAATACATCATTTACTCTAGCAATGAAAAATTTCAGTCCTCGCTCACATATTGGCGTTTTGGATCTCATCGTTACACATCGATGCTCCAACAAGACTGCAATGTTTAGTCACAAGATGTTATGGTAATCGGAGCTTACAAACAAACAGTTTTCGGGAATGATAATCAACAATATAACAAAAATATAAGTTTACTTGAATGTTTTTTTAAAAACACAACTCAAAGCACGTGCATTGTTCCACGAAAATGTGTCAGTTGTTCTCACGGTTTGTGTTCAATGCGTCTCTAATTAATCAAGGAAATTTCCGATAATATTGTGGTGGCGCGTCGGTGATTTAAACACCCAAAATTAGGCAAACTTAAGATCATTAGCGACGCAATCGGAAATTTAGAAACACAATTAGAGTATGAGTAACTCCGAGATGTCATTGATGCAATGAGATTATCATTTCCTTTGTAAAATGTCAACACTTAATCAGAATGTATGGTTGTGATAGCCTATTGGATACGTCCCTGTCTAGCAATCTGTTAGATGGGAGTTCAGGACCTACTCAAACTCGATAGTTTCTAGTAGTGTCCTCAACCTCACCTTCCTTGTGAGCTAGTGAGGGGTTTTTGTGGGAGCCGCTGGGTCTACCTGGTGAGTTATCAGCAGCCGTTGCCTAACCGTCTCTGGACTTATTTCGATGGAGAAGGGGCTTAGGCGTTGATCAAATGTACTTTATATATTTATAGTCTCTAGGGCATTGTCCTGTCCCTTGTCTCTGGCAGACCATACATGAGCAAGATTTAAACATTTAAAACAATTGTATTAGCAGTGAGTCTTCACATCAATGATGCATTCAAAACATTATAACATTTAGAATTTGTCACCTATTATCATAGTTGTTGCGTAATCAAATGAAAAAGATAGAGCAGCAGTGACACTTTGATATGTGTCGGTGTTACACAGTTAGAATATTGCAAATTCAAGCAGAATATAACTATCAATGAGAATATAAGTGTGTTGTAGAATACCAGAAATTTGTACATCCTCCCTGTAAGTTTTAAAGTTGTATAAACAGCCGTAAGGATGTAAGGACAGGATACCCATACGCAAAAGTAGAGGCTCTGTTATAAAATAGGTGGAACAAATTAGGTACTCTGAATCTACTGTAAGTCAGGAAGGAGGATGTGAGGATGAAGTGGAGAACAGAATAAAATCAGCCAAGGGAAGTGAAGGGGCGTAACAGGAGTGATACGTGATAATAAAATGCCAAGCAAGCTAAAAGTCAAGATCTATATTATTATTATTATTATTATTATATTATTATTATTATTATTATTATTATTATTATTATTATTATTATTAGCTAAGCTACAATCCTAGTAGGAAAAACAAGATGCTATAAGACCAAGGATTCTACCAGTGAAAAATAGCCCAGTGCGGAAAGGGAACAATGAAATATTTGAACTACAACAAAGGGAATGAAAAATTAGAATAAATTATTTTAAGAACAGTAACGAAATTAGATTAGACCTTCCCTTTATAAAGTAAAAACTTCAAAAAGAAAGCAAGAGCAAGAGAAAAAAGATATTTAGTGTGACTGAGTGTTTCCTCAAGCAAGAGAGCTCTACTCCAACACAGTGGAAGACAGGGTACAGAGGCTATGGCACTACCTAAGACTAGAGAACAATGGTTGATTTTGGAGTGTCCTTTTTCTAGATGAGGTGCTTACCATAGCTAAAGAGTCTCTTCTACCCTTACAAGAAGAAAGTATCCACTGAACCATTACAGTGCAGTAGTTAACCCCCTTGACCAAAGAATGAAGAATTATTTGGTAATCTCAGTGTTGTCAAGTGTTTGAACAGGGGAAAATGTAACGAATAGGCCAGACTATTCGTTGTATGTGTAGGCAAAGAAATAATGAGCCATAACCAGAGAGTGTCCAATGTAGTGCTGTCTGTCAGTCAAAGGACTCAATAACTCTCTAATGGTATTATCTCAATAAGCGGCTGGTACCCAGGCCAACCTACTACTTATAGCACATTAATAAGATCAGTGTTATTGTAAAGACCGGAAACGTGGTCTCTAAGACGAAAGGAGGACTCAAAGCTTGAGAGAACAGAGATGACAATTCTGAGTTGGATTATGGAAATATCACTGCTTCAAAAACTGTAAAATTGTAAAATGAGAAGAATGACAGGCGTAGTAAAGATTAGAGGTGATAAGGGCGTCACAACTGAGATGATATGGGCATGTGTAGAGGTTGGATGGTGTGGGGGAGGTAAGTATGTCTTAGGAGGAACCTGTTAGTGCAGAAAGATTGAGAGGGAGGCACAGAGTTAGATGGCGAGATAGGCAAAGGAAGATCAGGAGAGAATAGATTTAGTGAAAGAGGATGTCGTTGATAGAAGGTATTAGAGAGAGTGCATCAGGCAACCGACCCCTTAGTGGAGGGATACCGGTTGGAAAGAAAAAGAAACAGAGAATTAAAGAAAATATAATTTCTAAATAAAGTCGATATTAGTGACACCTTCGGATATAAAAGAAGACAAGGGAAGAAAGAAAAAATCTACGCAGTTATATATTTATCAATTAAATACTTATTGCAAACATTAAAAAAAATGTCTTTAACAGAAAAACTTCATGGTATTTCTTGGCGATACAAGTACAATTTTAGATAAGGCAGAAATAATGTTAGGGTTCTTAGTAGTTTGGAAGTTACTCCATTATTTCTTTTCCATCTTTCATATTTGATCATTCATTTATTACCTTGCATACTTAATAATTTATTTACATGTTAAATACCTCAACTAAACATGACATTAATGCTAAGTGTAGATTCTCCCCCTAGCTAGACTTTTATTTCCACGCACAAATTAAACCGTATGCCAACAAAGGAGGAAGTACTGTATCAATAGGTAAGCTATATGCACCCATACAGAAAATGTTGAAATAAGAAATACATAAAAACTCATGGTAGGTTTGTAAGTGAAAATCAAACTGCATAATCAGCATAATTGGAAGGAGAAATAAGATATACTTCCATGGCAAAGCTTACATGCTCTTTTTTTTTTTTTTTTTTTTTTTTTTTTTTTTAGAGGATGTGGGACTCTGATGGTGTTAATCTTTCGGTATTTGTGAGTTATTGGGTCCGACATTTCTCTACATTTGTTACGACGTGGCAGAAGGGCGACTAACTGAGACTGTCACGGTAATTTTGTTCAGGAAACGGGCCTAGCTACAATCCATCTCGTTTTTCTAGCTGCTGAGAAGTATCATATGAAATATATTAGTTGCTTTCGATGAATTGAGGGATGGAAGTACAGACGGGGCTGGGCCATAAGGCTATGGAGGCTATTCTGCAAAGATGTACAACTGGAACAAAATCAGTTATTGCACTGTGAAGTTGAAAATTATGAGTCTTGCAGCATTTACGACCCTCTTGCAAAGCTGTGGATACAGCAGGCCTACTGCAGCCTTATCCCAAAAATAAAAATTTACAAACTTTGAATAGACCCTAGAAATCTCTTGTGGGAACAATGGCTTAAAGCGAGACAAGCAAAACCAAAGTTTCATACCAAAAGTAAATACTTTGAACAATTAAACGATGTTCAGATGTCTATTTTGAGCGGCTGTATCAAATAAAAGTAAAAATATTGAAATGAAAAAGTTGTTGAAAGAGCCAAAAAGGAGAAAGAGCATCGGCGGGTACCAGAACATGAAGCCATAATCTGATGTTCCCAGAAAGAACTCGTGTTCGGTTCGTCACGCCATACCCGTATCGGATCCGTTCGTCATTGGTAGTTTGTCTTTCGAACGACACGACGGCGCCATTGTTATGTTTTCCCCTGGTGCCGTGTTAGCGCTGTGTGTCAATGATGACTATATTTGCCTGGGAATCGGGAAGATATTCATCTGTTATTTACCGATTCGATAGCCTTTGATCTCTCTCTCTCTCTCTCTCTCTCTCTCTCTCTCTCTCTCTCGTGTTTTTTTGGTTACGTGTTTTTTATTGTTCATTTTCCTGTTTTATTGTCATGGTATGTCCAAATTCACAAATTTTGCTTTTGCTCATAATTCTCTATTTATTGTTGATGTTATCAGAAAATATCCATTTTCTTCTTTGTATTACGACATAGTAGTTTGTTCATTTTTGTACTGTCTTGAGTTTGACAGTTTACAACTTGCTTTGCATAACACCTATTGATCCATTAATCCACTTTTCCAGTCAAGGGACTTTGGCATTAACCTTTTATAAGGTCAATTTGAATTAGAATTTTAGCCCTTCACTTCCACAGTCGTTTTTTTTGTAGACTGGAGGGCTCGTTCTTTGAATGAGAGAGCAAAGATACTGGCTTATAGAAATGTCAGAGTAATAAATGAATTGAAAGGCCAAAAATCGAAGCAAAGTCTCTAGCCACAATGAAGGCTATTATAACCCATGCCCCCAACAAGTATACCCACTAATTATTAGGTATTTCACCATTGCTAGGATTCTTATCATTTTCAGTAAAAAAAAAAAAAAAAAAAATAAATAAACAAATAAATAAATAAAAAAAAAATAATGTATTCTTACTTTTTACTTACTGCAAAAGCGAATGGGGTCGGCATCATAAGTAACTTATGTAGCCAGGTCTAAAGAATACAAAAAAAAAAAAAAAAAAAAAAAAAAAAAATTGGAAAGTAAGGGAGTGTTTTAACTAACCACATGAACAGCAACAGTAGTTACGTTGATTGAGTCTTAATAAATGAGAAAAAAAAACACTCAATGATAGGAATAAAAATTGTCCTAAGTAGGAAGCGAAAAAAATAACATGCATGAAAGCCCTAAAAAATAAACTTATAAATTAACTCAAATTGGTGCAACATACCTGCAAACGGTGACAATGATGCCTGCAAGGCCTAGAGAGAGAGAGAGAGAGAGAGAGAGAGAGAGAGGGAGAGAGAGAGAGAGAAAGGTCTCCTATTTTTGTCATGAACAAAAATGCCATAAGTAAAAAGACACCGAATAACTAAATGGTTGACGAGGACCGTAATGCCATTTTTGCGTCATGCTTAATCAGCTTTAATGACAACATCCGAGAACTACGGCTTCCAAATTTGCAATGTTTATACAAACTTTTGAAAATTTCTCTCTCTCTCTCTCTCTCTCTCTCTCTCTCTCTCTTATCAAAAATAATTTCTATGGAAATTATTTAAGTTTTATGCAATGTTTATACAAACTTTTGAAAATTTCTCTCTCTCTCTCTCTCTCTCTCTTTCTCTCTCTCTCTCTCTCTCTCTCTCTCTCTCTCTCTCTCTCTCTTATCAAAAATAATTTCTATGGAAATTATTTAAGTTTTATGGCTGTGCTCGCTCAGGTGTTGATGTTCCTTTCTAAAAGTGGCATGTTCGCCATTCACTAAGATGTTCATGGAACTGGTTAAGAAAAGCTCCTTTACCATGTACTGGTGTCTGACTGAAAACGGTCAGTAATGAAAAGGTGCACTTGCTATAGTGCAGATACACCTGATTGAATACGGCGCA
>NC_090750.1:35359704-35389704 GCF_036898095.1 Palaemon carinicauda | reverse complement strand
TCTTTAACTAGTTTATCTTTTTTACTTATTTCGAGTAAATTTTTAACTCGGCAAATGATTATGATGATAATGATAACAATAATGTAATAATAACGATAATAACAGAAATAATATATCAATATTAATCTCTAAGAAAATTTCCCTGCAGAAACTTGAAAGTGCCATCAGCATCAACAAACCTAAGCCCTAGAGAGAGAGAGAGAGAGAGAGAGAGAGAGAGAGAGAGAGAGAGAGAGGGGGGGAGATACCATTTGTGTAATTAATTTGTTTGGGGGTCTGACCGTCCAATTTGGGGTCAGCCATTAAGGCAAGAACACCAGCATTCCCGTCTTCCTTAAATAGTCTCGTATCCATTCCAATCACCAGAGAGTGGCTGCGATGATTGACCGAAGTGGCGTTGGTCCCTCTCTCTCTCTTTGGAAGAGAGCAGTGGGAAGACACAAAGGGAGAGAGGGAGAGGGTGAGGAATAGGGAGTAGGTAGAGATAAGGAATGGCCGGATTGCAACCCCAGCCTTGACCACAACTCATCTTTATCATCTCCATCCGATCTAGCTCATTCATCTTTCTATTTTCAATTGTATCATGTTACTTCTTCTTCCTCTTCTATTTTCTGGATTCTTCTTGGATACTCATTCCATTTGCTTGCTATTTCTATCTATTTTTTTTTTTTTTTTTTTTTTTTTTTTTTTAGAATTTGTGCAATTACAGTGGTGAGAAGGACAGTATATCATACCACATTACTACTATATTTTGCCTTCCACTTACGGCATAAAATTTTTCTACTGAACTTTAATTTGAACATTGTCTATCTTATAAGGAAATGTCCCATAGACCATACTCTCCTTCCTACTCCACTAGCTGTCGAGCCTCATTAAGACACATCACTTTTGTGCTATAGCTCAAGGTATATTGCATTTTTCAGTACCGTTTGTAATTTTTACAAGACAAGAGAGTTAACCCTTTTTTTACTTCCCCTTAGGAACAGCATGAGTGCAATACGCTTTTAGATCAAAGAGCATTTTCTGGTAAAGAAAAAAGAAATCCAAAATTAGTTTTTTCTTGCTTTAATCATCTAATCTTTTTTTTTTTTTTAGATCTATCACCAATTCAAATAATAGTCGCAGAAGTGTGGCAGCTGTGTTCAAACCTTGTTGCCTATTATGTTTACCATACCCAATATTGTTGAGATCTTCTGACCAAAGAGCGTAGCATTTTAACACTGTCACCTTTTTGTAACCAAATGTTGCTAGTTACCTGTCATTTAACAGCTCATATTGACGCTACTGTACTGCACATGTTTCATACACGTTCGTACAGTTTTCCTCGTTTTATCTTATCACTCTCTCTAACACGCATTGTTAATAGACCTAGCTGCGTAACCATGCTAGCACATGCTCGATTATGTTTGAATTTTTGTGACCTTCTTGCTTGCAACTCCGTGTATATAGACTCAATGATTGTTTAATAAAGTTGAGTTGCATTCACTTCGCCTTTCAGTTATCACCAAACTGGAGCCTCGCACATTGGGGACCACTGGAGTGTCCAGCTTCCTCCTGCCTTCCCTCTCACTGCTGTGTCTTACTGTTTGAGGATGCTACCCCCGAACACTGACTATACTATTAGCGCCAAATCCTTGAAACTACCGTCCTTCGCTAGTACAGTGGCATTCTCCTGGTTTCATCATGCTGAGGTCCAGTTTCGTTTTTAGGACATGACTCGCTCAAGCACCAAACCAGACTATGTTCTCTTGGCGTTCCCCAAAGACACTTTCCAGGATATATCAGTTTGGCTTTGCAACCATGGTAAAACCCCATTAGTGTACGACCTCAAAACATACCTCCTGGATCAGTACTAAACATCGCCAGCTGCCCGTATAGCCAAACTTTTTCAGCACTCTCAACAATCTTTGGGGGACCAAAAGGCTTTGCTCGCCCTCAAGGAAAAAACCAGTATCACTCGTCTGCAACTTTAGGCAGACGGCTCTCCTTGTGAAGTGAATCTACTTCGGGCCCTTTGGGTACAGCGCCCACCCGAACCTGTAGGCCTATGTGTTGCCATTGCTGATGTTGATATTTTGCTCATGAAGGACCTGATGACCAAAGTCGACACCCTTATGTACAGCCACTTCACCACCACCACCTTCAAGACCTCCATCAATGCCTCTACTCCTGATGAAGTGGACAATTTATTCAACTTTGACCGAATGCTGTAGGACACAGACGTCCACCCCATGACGTACCGGAGCAGTGATAAACTCGCCCTCAACCAGCATATGCCACCCCTCCCTTACTCCCCAACCACCAACCTTTCCAGCCACTTACTGGCGCCCATCGGCCACAGTTATGCTACTACTACTCCAGATTCGGGGCTGCTGTGAAGAAATGTGCATCTCAGAGGACCTCCCCTCCTGTGCATGTTACGTGGATGACATACTTGTTTTCACTTCCCCCAAAAAGGAACACCTCTATCACCTCCGCAACGTGCTCAGCCGCCTACAACAGAAAGGCCTTGTAGTCTGGTAAAACAAGTGTACCTTTGGCGCCAAAGAAGTATCTCACTCCTGTAGGAGTCTACCCCCTTCCTGAAAAGGCAGCAGCCGTTCAGAACTTCCCCACGTTCTCTAACATCAAAGCACTGCAAGAATTTTTGGGCATGATCAACTATCATCACCATTTCATGCCAGCTATCACTGCCATTCTTGGCCCCTGTATGCCTACTTCAAGGGCAAGCCAGAAGACCTGGACTGGGGTTCCCTTCAAGAAGCAGCCTTCTACAACACCAAGAATTCCCCATCAGTCGATGCTAATCTCACTTTTGCTATGCCACATGCACCTCTCCATCTCTCCACTGATGCCAGCGACATAACTATCGCTGCAGTACTCAATTGGCCTTCTTCAGTAAAAAGCTGTCCAAGGTGGAATCTGGCAACTCTACTTTCGACCGCTAATTGCTGGCGGTGTACTTGGCTGTCTATCACTTATGCCACTTCTTGGAAAGTGCTTCCTTCATCATTCGCACAGACCCCATAATTCTGGTTCTTGCCTTCACTCGACAGTCCAATGTCTGGTCTGCCCGTCAACGCTGACATTTCTCTGCCACGGCTGAATACATTTATATCCATCAACACATCCCTGAGAAAATGAATCCCGTTGCCGTTGTCCTGTCAAGAAACACATTGGCCACCATTCACCTGCGATTGGATTACAATGTCGTGGCAGAAACCTAACGGAAAGATCCAGAGTACCAAGTATGAAGGACATCCTGCACATCCCTTCATTGGGAAAACGCCCCCCCCTCGACGACTCGAACGCCACCGTCCTCAGTGATGTCAGTATTGGTAGACCTAAACTATGTATACCTGTTCCCATGCACCAACAGGGGTTTGATTTCATTCATGTCCTTTCACACCCCTCGTGCCAATCTCTTGCACAGCTACTAAAGGTAAAGTTTATTTGGCACGGCATTACTAAGGATGCTAAGGATTGGGTCTGATCCTGTACTTCCTGCCAAATTTCAAAAGTACATTGACACGGATTCAGGAGTGGACAACTTTCCTCAACCCCAACGTCATTATTCCTACATTCACATCGATATGATAGGTCCCCTACCCTCATCACAAGGACATAGTTACCTGTTTACCATCATCAACCGCTCCACTCGTTGGTCTGAAGCGTCTTCCTCACATACATCTGCCTTACTCTCAGGATGGATAGCTAGATTTGGTATCCCTAAGCATATTACTTCTGACATGGGTACCACTTTCACCTCTCAATTGTGGACATCAGTACCAAATTTCCTGGGAATCACCTTACATCAGACAACCGCCTATAACACTGCTGCCAACGGAATGGTTGAATGTTTTTATCGCACCCTCAAAGCAGCTTTGATGTCCCACTACAAGAATCTGAGCTTTCCTGGTCCTCCTGGGACTAAGAACCACTCCTAAAGGCGCCCTGGATGTCTCGGCAACTGAAATGGTGTATGGCGACACAGTGGTCGTCTCTACTAATTTTTATCCGTCTGCAACCTTCTCCGACAATCTCCAGCACCTACTTCACGTTGTGAGAAAATTCACTCTATGCTGCCAGACTTACAAGCCCCCAGTGAAGAAACACATACAGATCTGCGCTTTCTGGGTTTTCCCTCACAACGACACTAGCATGCCACCACTAACGGCCCCTTACACAGGCCCTTTCCTCGTAATCCGTCGTACGTCGAAAGCATTTTTAGTTGACATGCATGGCAAAGAAAACTGGGTGTTCATTGTTTGCCTAAAACCTGCATATCTTCTGCCAGATGACCCGCCTACAGTACGTCTCTCTAGAGCACGGCACCCTATTTAACATGTAAGTCCTTTTTAAGGAGGGAGCCATGTAACGCACATGTTTCATATACACGCTCGTACACTGTAACGTTTTTTTTCTATTTTATCTTATCACTTGCTCTTCCCTGCACTGCAAATAGACCAGCCTGTGTAAGCATGCTAGCTCATATTAGCTAATGTTTGAATTTTTTTATATTCATACTCTTAAGTCCGTGTAAATACACTCAAGGATTGTTCAATTAAGTTCAGTTGCATTCACCTTGCCTCGCAGTTATCACCTAACTGGCGCCTCGCATACTACAATCAATCCTCTTTTATAAGGGGTTTCAAGTGTAACAGTGACCGGATTCGACGAGGTAACAGAGACAGAGTTGTATAAACAAAATAAAGTCAAAAGATAGGATAATACGAATGGCTTACACAAATATAATTCTATTACATATCTAAAGAGAATATGCATTTTTTATGAAAATATCATTTAGTTCAATAAAGCGCTATCAAGCATGTTTTACATTACATGTTTCACATAAGCAAAATTTTACTTCTCTGTCCACAATCGCCTGTGGTAAATCATGAGAAAACTCAGAGGTACTGTATTTAATTAAAGAGATACGAAAAACGCTTAACTGCTGCTACAGGCAGAGCACGGTCCAAATTACACAATTGGTTTCGATGAACAGATTGATACACAACTTAATGTCATTAACAACAGGTTATGTAACAGTTTAGGCATAATAATAAACCGAGTGACAAAACAGTAATTGTACAAAGTTCTTAACACTTCATTACTCTAACACAATTCACACAATTAAAGGTACTTTGCTGAAATAGTTATATTAACACTTGAATACAAAAAGCAATTCAAACTTAGACGGTTATATTAACACTTGTGCACAAAAAGCCTTCCAAACTCAATAATGGTACTCGGCTTAGACGGTTATATCAACACTTGAGCACAAAAAGCATTTCAAACTCAATAATGGTACTCGGCTTAGACGGTTATATTAACTTTTGAGTAATTCAAACACAATAAGGTAGTTAAGGGGACCGTTTTGAAAACACTTTTTTTTTTCTTTTTATCAAAATCAAAATGATATTAACTTTAGAGGACGTTGTTGACGTGAACTGACCAAAGCGGCGTGTTGGGTTTGCGTAATCCAAAGCCCACCTTTTATATAGCACTCCTTGAGTACGTTTTATAATGTTGTACCTAGTGATACCTCACAAAACCTCGCTCCCAAAATATTTCTAATAAGGATCTTTGTAATAAACGAACTTTACGTTTACATAATATTATAGGAGGTAACTACAAATATTCCTTTTCATTTGCTAAAAACATTTCCACAGAAACCCCTATTTACTAAGATAAAACATACAGTACACTGTTTAGAAAAAACCGTCATTTATATAAAAAATTCTCCGTAAAAATATACTGTTTTCAACCGTATTTCGGTAAAATACAAGCGACCGTAATTTCTACCCTACTTCATTATCATCTTTTACGGGTTGGTGACCGTAATGTCACTTCTTTACGTCAAAATATCCGCTTTTAAACGGTAAATGCCTGGCAACATTTATTCCAAGATTTTTACTTCTTTTTTACGGCAAATATTTGACAGTTTAGTTACGGAATCGAGACACATTTCAAATGACATCACTTCTCTAAACTCCACGTAATCATTTTAAAACTTTCTAAAGAATTCTAGACTTCTTACATCGCCATAGATTTCCCCCATAACAAAGAGCACACCCCATTAGATTTGCATTCGTAGCAATAATTCATCAGAAATCACAATTCATTTATGTTATTGATATTTATATGACTGATCGATCATATAACAAGAACGTATTGATAAGAAGAAATATAAATAATATTACTACGCATAACACTGTAATGACGTACTTGATAATCCTCCATACGAAAGATTATTCCTAACGCTCAGAATCTAATAAAACATACAATAAATTGCCCAGAAAATGACCACACAATTATTATTATTATTATTATTATTATTATTATTATTATTATTATTATTTGCTAAGCTACAACCCTAGTTGGAAAAGCAGGATGCTATAAGCCCAGGGGTTCCAACAGGGAAAATAGCCCAGTGAGGAAAGGAAAAAAGGAAAATTAGAATATTTTAAGAAGAGTAACAACATTAAAATAAATATCTCCTATATAAACTATATAAACTTTAACAAAACAGGAAGAAAAGTTAGATAGAATAGTGTGCCCGAGTGTACCCTCAAGCAAGAGAACTCTAACTCAAGACAGTAGAAGACCATGGTACAGTGGCTATGGCACTACCCAAGCCTAGAGAGCAATGGTTTGATATTGGAGTGTCCCTCTCCTTGAAGAGCTGCTTACCATAGCGAAAGAGTCTCTTCTTCCCATAGCAAGAAGAAAGTGGCCACTGAACAATTACAGTACAGTAACCCCTTTGGTGAAGAAGAATTGTTTGGTAATCTCAGTGTTGTCAGGTGTATGAGGACAGAGGAGAATATGTAAAGAATAGGCCAGACTATTTGGTGTATGTGTAGGCAAAGGGGAAATTAACCGTAACCAGAGAGAAGGATCCAATGTAGTACTGTCTGGCCAGTCAAAAGACGCTATAACTCTCTAGTGGTAGTATCTCAACGGGTGGCTGGTGTCTTGGCCAACCTACAACCTGCCATAGCGAATCTATATATCTTATACACCTGAGATAAGAAACAAAGGGAGAAGTATGTCAAATATAGTTAAAGAGATTAAATGAATAACTATAAACTGGCGAGTTAACAAATCAGTCCAAATGCACACTGATGAACAGATATTTAGAAATTAATAAAAAGAGACGGAAATTAGAATTACTGATTACTAACTGGTGAAGTGACATTGAAAGTCAACGAAGTAGAGTTTTACAGTCACATTTAAAGCGCTGCCTTGTTTTAAGAAGTGAAGTTCTGATTTAATTTTATTCTTTTTCTTCAATGTAAGAAAATAAAGTGCGTTGCTTTGCCTTTCCTCTAAATACTGAGGATTACCAATTCCAGTTACAAAGATCTAGGTAGAGAGAATTCTCAGTGATAGTCTATAACAATTGCATATCAGATTTTGCCGTGTAGTTTATTTATTTCCTTATTCATTTTTCTATAGCATCCTGCCTTTTCAACTAGGGTTGTAGCTTAGCTTATAATAATAATAATAATAATAATAATAATAATAATAATAATAATAATAATAATAATATATTTATCAGTGAGAAGCCCCTAGCTTTATGAGCAATTTGGTCTGATACTACTGTATCCCGTTTCAGATATGCTGTATATCCACACTATATCCAAAGAAGTTAATGATAACATCTTTAATGCGGCAGTAACCCAACAAATCTTAATGCAGCATTAATGAAGGAGTTACCCTTTAAATCTGTTTTCTGTGCACGAAGACGAGCCCCAATCTGCACTCCTGTCTGGGAATAAAAATTTCGCCTCCCGGCCATCGAGTTGACCTACTACCATTCAGGATTAATATTGACCCCTGTACTCTACTCGTCACACGTATTTAATGATTCGGCATGCTTACTTTAATACTCTACCGTTAGGCTTCTATGCACTCGGACTAGCAACCTTATTTTATGAAAATAAAAATGCATTATCGCATTACTCTAATATATAGAAGTTTGTTGTAAGCGGCAGGTCATGGATCGAAAAAGCAGATGAAGTAGATAAATTCTTTCAGGTTTATTATATATGTTTTCGAACAATTTAACAGCAACGAGTACAGTATCACATAGGCTAAAAAAATAATTATTATGAAATAAGTTCATTTGAATTAATTTCAAGATGCATGTGGAGAACTAGATGTTGAGACATTTGCATCTTTGGGGTGATATGATAAGAACCAGAAAACCATTATGGGAGTTAAAATGACTAACCAATGCTCTGCACCAGTAAATGTTGTCGCAAAAAAATTTTGGGTGTGGTATAGAATCATTATGAAATAGATTATTATTATTATTATTATTATTATTATTATTATTATTATTATTGCCTGCTCGTTTATATCTAACATAATAGAATGCATATCTGTTAAATAAATCAATAATAATATAGCACACTGCAAAATAGCTGCAAAAAAATTTGACTTATAGTAAATTCAATAATGTATATTGTAGTCGTGGTGGTTGTGACAAATGGTGATCAATTTGCCACCTGGTCTGTAATAAATTCAAGCCTTGGTCAAGGTTTTGGTGAATTTACGTTACAACATGAAATTATCGTCCTTGTGAACTGGAAGTTGCCACCCCCATTAAGTAAAAGGGTATAATATATATATATATATATATATATATATATATATATATATATATATATATTTACACACATATATATATATATATATATATATATATATATATATAAATATATATGTATATATATATATATATATATATATATATCTTGACCACGGAAGTTGCAGCAGTAAGGGATTCAGCATTATGAAGCTTCATCTTTGGTGGATAACGGGGGAGGGTGGACTGTGGCACCCTAGCAGTACCAGCCGGACTCGGTTGAATCCCTTGTCAGGCTGGGAGGAATGTAGAGAGGAAAGGTCCCCCTTTTTTCATTTGTTTGATATCGGATAACTCTGAAAATTGGGGGAAATTCCTTGGTGTATATATATATATATATATATATATATAAATATATATATATATATATATATATATATATATATATACACATATATATATATATATATATATATATATATATATATATATATATATATACATATGTATATATAAATATATATATATATATATATATATATATATATATATATATATATATATACTGTATATCTATATATATATATATATATATATATATATATATATATATATATATGTGTGTGTGTGTGTGTGTGTGTGTGAAAGGGGGGGGGGCGGTGTTGGTGAGGGGAATTGTTCACAGACGCGTGAGTTATTCTCTTCCCCATTCTTCATATCAATCTCGATCATCAAAACTTCTTCCCCATGTTTCGCTCCCTTTCGTCGCTCTCGGCTTCTCCCTTGTGCCTAACCCCAGCCGTCAGGGAGGATTAAGTCATCGCTTTGGTAATGAAATGAGGCGTCGCTAACTGCTTCCTCCAATATTTGTTTGGCATGAGGAGAGACGAGTCTCTCTCTCTCTCTCTCTCTCTCTCTCTCTCTCTCTCTCTCTCTCTCTCTCTAATGTAGTTTGACACGTCTAATGGACAAGAGTGTCTTTATTTGTTTTATACAACCCAAAAATCATTAAACCGTTACCAGTAACAAAATGAAAGGGATTTTTCTCATTTACACATCATCTTTCAACGTCGGAATCTTTCACACCATCGGTTTCCTGGCTACTGAGACTAGTTTCAAAATTCACGATGCAAGATTTAAAGCATCAAGTTTTAGGAAGAAGTAAGTAGCCCTATATCCATGTCCCTAAATATATTAAAAAAAAATGGCAGTGGGAACTTAAATGCGTCAACTCCACCTGTTACAATGCAGTTGTAGCGAATCTATTACTGCCTTGCAATTGCCCAATGTCATGCAACTAATTCCCGAGCCTTACAAATGCTGCTTAGTATGTGTTGAAGTGTTGAAAATATAGCATCAAACTTACAGGCGCGAAAGGCGAAATGATAAGCGCACCTTTGAATCACCAGATCCTCCCCTGTCTTCCTCACTCACTTAAATTAATGGCCACCATCAAAAGGTAAAACCAAAAATATTTTTCCCCAGTTCCAATAAAATTCACTGAAGAGACACTGCAATCACTAGTGATATTAACGTCAAAAGATTGAATGTCATCACACGAGAGTGTGAGGTTTCATGAAGTCTCTCGGTTTCATATCATTTATTAGAATCGTTACTTTTCTTGCAGGGTTGAGTTTTATTTGAACACCTTTTATTGTTCTAGTAAACATCTAATTACGAAAAGAACTAATGCATATCCAAGGTAGGTTTATCATTCCAATTATTATTATTATTATTATTATTATTATTATTATTATTATTATTATTATTATTATTATTATAAGTAACTTCCGAAGACATTCTATTACCCTGACCTATGGGGGAATAACTGTTCCATATTCCACGTCCGTGTTGTTAGCTGGTTATTAAAATCCCAATAATGTTCTTAACCTTAGGGGATCATTCATGTCACTTTCGAAAGGTTTGTTTTAGTTAGACTGTATGAAAGGTCGTAATATATACTGTGCTTGTGGGCTGTTAGGTTATAACAGAGAGGCGAGAGAAATACAACTAAACTTTATTAAACAGACAGCGAGCTTCTATACAAGTGCTTGCGAACAACAACGTCACAAAAAATTAAAACCAACTGATGCATGAAAAGGGAATTTTAAACAGGTTCTGTTATCAGTGCTTGGTGGGGGAGAGAGAGCGAAATAGACAAAAAAAAAAAAAAAAAAAAAAAAGGTGGGGGTGGGGGAATGCCATTATATTGTACGAGTGTGTGTGAAACACGTGGGGTACAATATGTATAGATTGCTTCTTGGACTTCCAAGGTTTATTCATATCTCTTATAATGAATAGCTGACTTATTAAAAAGACAAAATGCAATGGCTCTATAGAGACACACTATTCACTTATGTTGTGAGATAACACATGAATAAAGTTATGATGACTGTAGGCTAGATGTCTTTGAAATATGTAAATTAGGCAGGAATCACATACATAGTGACGCGTGACCCATAAGGTGTCACGCGTGAAAACTAAAGTGGTAACAAAGATCTTTACAACATGCCAGCAACGGAAAACGGTTACATGTTGACCAAAAGTAAACCTGTTCAATTTTTGCGTCGCATGTTGGGCAAAACTGTGTTCTTCTGCAACACTTTTCTTTTACTTAAGTGAATAATGAAATTTCATTATAATAAAAAAAAGAAATAGTTGATTAACCTGTTGTTGTTTTTTTTTATTTGTTTCTTTACATTTTCAAATAGAATTTTATTATGATTTGAAAGAATAAATTTTGTTCAACCTACTGTTCTAAGTGTTATTTCAATGTTAATAATTGTTTTGGTGATGTTGTTTTCTCTGGAAATGTTTCTGCTGTTATTACTCAACGGAGGATCAAGTTTGATTTTCTTCTGACGATACTGGTTTTTATCAATTACAGGTACAACCATGAGATTGCAAATATAGAAATACTATTGACTTCAATTCCACATAAATCTTGTATGACACTTTTAATGATATGAATTTTTTTTTATATCTATATTTCATCAGTTGGCAGAAGGTTTGGTTTTTATAAAATTCTCTTTTCTTATTCTTCAATAGAAAACGTTTATGGCAGCAACCCTTTCATTGTTTTACTTACTCAATAAAACTAATGCAACATTAGCCAAGGAATCCATTTTGTCAACCGACAAACGTGAGCACACGCCTACGCCTATGTGATAGGGTGACATGTGGTGTCAAATGTCTCGCATTTAAGAGTTTCCGTGCCTCGTGTCGCCTCACTTCCTATGTGATTCCGGCATTGCTGTCTGAACAATAAATCCATAATGGTTTAGTTATGACCTTTTTACAAGTCGTATCTTATAACTCATATGATATGGAGTCACAAAAATAACACTATGATAATCTGTCACTGCTTGTGGAAATTGCATGTAAACCCAACCAGCAATATTATAACCTAGTTGGCAGTTGTTGAAGTAAAGTACATGTCACGCATTTGCTTGAAAAAATGGGGCATAACTTACGCTATCACATTTATCGCTCTATAGTTACAAGAATAATGCATACTTGGGGGTATTTCTTCAATAGCTGAGAGAATAACAAACAGTTGATAGATACATATATCATGTTCACGTGCCCAAAAGTTTGAGGAATAAAATACTCCAACATAATAGGCCTTGTCTCTTAGCTAAAGGTGATTGAAAGGTTTTAGCTTGACCCCATTGATCGGGTGTATTTTAAACCGCCTGTTTTGCTTATAACTTATGTTTATTTGCTAATATCGACATCTTCTATCTAAATGCATCTATTCCCTGAGAAGTTAAGTCCACCAAAATGGTTCATTTCCGTGAAATAAAGACTTTTCACTCATAACTGTTAAGCTAGTTTACGGGCTGAACAAAATTTTGTATTGGTGTATTGCCTCTGGAATACCTTGCCTTTGAAAAAGTAATGAAATCCATGTAAAATGGTACTTATCTTCTGAGTGAGACATCCTTTCACCTCTGTAGCATCTAAAGCTGAGGTTAAGTGTCTGATTTACGTATACCAAAAATGTACGGTCAAAATCATTAATTCTTCACCCGACCACTCTAATGGCCTCTACCGAGACCAAGTCCCCAAAGGTTTTACCTGACCACTGAGCTAAATGTTTTGAGTTTCCTTTGTGAGGAGACGATAGATTTATCTATTTCAGATACAATATTGAAATATTCATTAGCTCCGCAATTCATTCCATTACCTATCATGATTTAGTTTCGCAAGTTGTTAATCGCTATTTAAAACTGATATCCTGGACAGACAGATATACTGTATATGTCATTGGAATGCCCCGAATATGAAACTTTTAATATAGTCATCAAAAGTATACGAGCTTCTTCTCCCACTTGAACTTTTTTTCTTAAGTCATGCAGTACCTACTTTCAATAACTCAAAAATTTCAAGTTGTTTTACCAAAGGGGATTCTACTATATGTTTCCATCGTCTTTAAGAAACCAGCATTTTTTTCAAGATGGCTACCAAATCCGGGATGTTAGAGAGGTGCACAAATAATGTTAATTTGTATACTTTTATGAAGACAGTAAAACTTTTTGCAGCTTTCCCTGATTTTTTCCCTTATTCAAGCCTCTATTGACTGGCCTGGAGACCATCTCAGACACCATCGATTCCCTGAAATGTTAAGTCCAAAGTGTCGTTCTGTTGCTTCCCAAAAATGATGAATTTTCATGAAATAAGGCTTCACTGTCAATACTTTATAATTTAATATACGGAATAAATAAAAGTTAGTAAATGTATTGTCTCTGGGATACGTTACCTTTGAAAAACTAATAAATGTCATGAAATGGCCATAGAAATGTTGAGTGAAGAATTAATGACTTTTACCATCCTTAAATCAGACACCATTAACCTCACCTTTGGATGCTACAAATGTGGAAGGATGTCCTCCCTCTGAAAATTAATATAACTTTTCTTGGCATGCGGTTAAGACTTTCAGGTAGCTTCATGTTTGGTATTTCTTTTGACTCTATGAAATCCTTCTCCTTTTCACTTAATACAGCACGTTGTTTGTTTTTACCGAGAAAGCCAAGTCTTTATTTTTTATGTGTTTTGGCTGAATATGAACTTCTGGAGCTTCTGATCCAGTTCCTTTGCAATGACAGTATGAATGGGGAGTAAAAGCCATACTAACTGGTACAAATATATTGACCACGTTACTATAGCCAAAGTTAGCGAGACTTTTTCAACATATCCGGATACGTCACTTTTAACAGATTTCATTAAACTATTCTAGAGTCAATATAGATATCGATGTTGACTCTGTGACGGCGCCGAGTAAGGCTGTGAACTCAAAGGCAGATTGGAAACGACTGAGTTATATTATTGTAGAACATTCTCCTTATATACAAAACCTCAAGGCAACAGGACATAACAAGTTCACAAGACAGACAATATTACAGAGGAAAAACCAGACATGAATTTTCATGTTCGTTTTAGTGCGAGGGAAGAGCGAAGATACAAGCATAATATATACAAAAGGAATTATGTACAATTGTGTGAAACACGGTTGGTACATGGCTCCCCCCCTAAAAATGACATACTGTACATGTTAAATAGGGCGCCCTGATCTAGAGAGGCGAACTGTAGGCGGGTCATCTGGCAGAAGATAAGTAGGTTTTAGACGATCAATGGAGACCCAGTCTTCTTTGCCCCGAATGTTTAGGAGGAATGCTTTCGGACTGCGTCGGATCACAAGGAAAGGGCCCGTGTAAGGGGGCGTTAGTGGTGGCTGGCTGGTGTCCTTGCGCAGGAAGACGTGCGTTGCAGAGTGCAAGTCCGTTGGTATGTGATGCTTCGCTGGGGGCTTGTAAGTCTGGCGGCATGGAGTAAATTTTCCCAATACGTGACGTATGCGCTGGAGATCGTCGGAGGAGGTTGTAGAAGGAAAAAATTCGGCAGGGATGACCAACGGATCGCCATACACCATTTCAGCTGCCGAGACGTCGAGGGCGTCTTTAGGAGTGGTCCTTAGTCCAAGGAGGACCCAGGGAAGCTGAGTAAACCAGTTGCAATCCTTGCAGCGGGACATCAAAGCTGCTTTGAGGGTGCGATGAAAACGTTCAACTATTCCATTGGCAGCGGGGTTGTAGGCTGTTGTCTGATGTAGGGTGATGCCCAGGAGATTCGCTAACGACGTCCACAATTGAGAGGTGAAGGTGGTTCCCCTGTCAGAAGTAATATGCTCAGGGATACCGAATCTTGAAATCCATCCAGAGAGTAAGGCAGATGCACATGAGGCGGACGTTGCAGTTTCCATGGGAATGGCTTCAGGCCAACGAGTGGAGCGGTCGATGACGGTAAACAGGTAACGATGTCCTTGTGATGTGGGTAGGGGGCCTACAACGTCGACGTGAATGTGTGCGAAATGACGCTGGGGTTGAGGAAAGGTGCCCACTCCTGAATCCGTGTGTCGATGTACTTTGGAAGTTTGGCAAGAAGTACAGGCGCGGACCCAATCCTTAGCATCCTTAGAAATGCCGTGCCAAATGAACTTTGCCTTCAGCAGCTGTGCAGTAGAACGGCACGAGGGATGTGAAAGGCCGTGGATGAAATCAAACACCTGTCGACGCATGGGAGCAGGAATCCAAGGTTTCGGTCTACCAGTACTGACGTCACAGAGGAGGGTGGTGTTGGAGTCTTCGAGGGGAAAATCTTCCCAACGGAGGGACGTGCAGGATGTCCTACATGCTTGATACTCTGGATCCTGTCGTTGGGCTTCAGCCAGGGCGTTGTAATCCAATCCCAGTTGAACGGCAGCCAACGTGTTTCTTGACAGGGCATCGGCAACGGGATTCATTTTCCCAGGGAGGTATTGGAGGGTGCAATTGTATTCAGCCACAGCGGAGAGATGTCGGCGTTGATGGACGGACCAGGAGTCAGACTGTCGAGTGAAGGCGTACACCAGAGGCATGTGGTCTGTGCGAATGACGAAGGGTGTACCTTCTAAGAAATGGCGAAAGTGACGGACAGCCAAGTGCACCGCCAGCAATTCTCGATCGAAGGTAGAATAACCCGATTCTGCCTTGGACAGTTTTCTGCTGAAGAAGGCCAATGGGCGGGGCGAGCCTTTGACCACCTGCTCGAGTACTGCACCAATAGCGACGTCGCTGGCATCGGTTGAGAGAAGGAGAGGGGCGTGTGGGATAGGAAAAGTGAGAGCCGCAGCAGTTGATAGGGCCTTCTTTGCATTGCAGAAGGCTGCTTCTTGAAGGGGACCCCACTTCAGGTCCTTTGGCTTGCCCTTGAGGGAGGCGTAGAGGGGAGCAAGAGTGGCGGCAATGGCTGGCAGAAAACGGTGATAATAGTTGATCATGCCCAAGAATTCCTGCAGAGCTTTGACGGTCGAGGGCGCAGGGAAATTCTGAACGGCTGCTACCTTCTCAGGGAGGGGATGGACTCCTTCAGGAGTGATACGGTGCCCTAAGAACGACACTTCTTTGGCGCCAAAGGTACACTTGTCGTACCGGACTACAAGGCCGTTTTGTTGCAGGCGGTCGAGCACGATGCGCAGGTGACGGAGGTGTTCCTCTTTTGAGGAGGAGAACACAAGTATGTCGTCCACACAACATACACAGAAAGGGAGTTCCCCTAAGATGCCATCCATGAGACGTTGAAACGTTGCCCCAGCATTACGAAGGCCAAAACAGGAGTAATTGAAGGTGTATGTGCCAAACGGAGTGGTGATGGCGGTCTTTGGGATGTCTTCTGGGTTCATAGGCACCTGATAATACCCCTTCAGGAGGTCGAGCGTAGAGAAATCCTTCGCTTTGTGCAGGTAGGAGGTTACATCGGCAATGTTTGGGAGGGGGTAGTGATCCGGTTCTGTTTGCATGTTCAGGCGCCTGTAATCCCCGCACGGACGGAGGGAGCCGTCTTTCTTCAGAACGATGTGTAAGGGTGACGACCATGGGCTGGAGGCCTTTTGGCAAAGGCCCATTTTCTCCATTTCGGCGAACGTCTGTTTGGCGGCTGCCAATCGTTCCGGTGCCAGACGTCTGAATTTTGCGAAGACTGGGGGTCCCGTCGTCTTGATATGGTGATAAATACCGTGCTTGGCAGGAACCGTGGGCGTTTGGCGAAGTTCTGGACGGAAAACTTCCGGGTACGACGTGAGGAGGTGGGCGTAGGCATCCGTGGGTGCGCTGATGTGGAGAGCGAGGTTAGAGGGGACGGGTTGAAGAGGTGTCGACAAGTACGAGTCTGCGTTGACCAATCGTCGGTGGGTGACATCGACCAGAAGGTGGAAATGAGAGAGGAAATCCGCACCGAGGATTGGCATTGTGACGTCAGCAACGAGAAACTTCCAATTGAATTTACCGTTTCCGAACGATAATGTGAGGTTCTCGTAACCGTAGGTGGGTATCGCAGATCCGTTGGCAGCTACCAAGCGGACGTCGGCAGATGTAGACAGACTACATTGTGCCTTGAAGAGTTTCCTTGGCAAAAGGGAACGACAAGCACCCGTGTCTACCAAAAATCGCACGCCCGTTCCTGCATCCTGTAAAAAGAAAAGATTAGAAACATGGGAGGCCACCGCCACAAGCGATGGCCTACTTACACGTTTTTTGGCCACTGACAATCTTTGGTACATTTCTTCGCGGTTGCCCCGAATCTGAAGTGGTAATAGCAAAACTGCGGCGGATGGGAGGTAGTAAGTGGCTGTAGAAGTCGTTCGTTGGGGCGCGAGCGATTGGTGGGTGGTGGGCGGCTTTGTCGCCGCTTCGGCACGTCACGGGGTAGGCGTGTATGTCCTACGGAATTCATGTCAGCTTCGGTTGAGGTTGAATAGGCATCCTCGTCGTCAGGGGTGGAGGCGTTGATGGAGGTCTTGAAGTGGCTGTCCATAAGGGCGTCGGCTTTGGTCATCAAGTCCTTTATGGGTAAACTATCGACATCGGGTATGGCAGCGCGTACAGGTTCAGGTAAACGGCGTATCCAAAGGGCACGGAGTAGGTTCACCTCACGAGGAGAGCCGTCTGCGGCAGGTTGAAGGCGAGCGATACTGGTCATTTCCCTGAGGGCAAGTGAAGCCCTTTGGTCCCCCAACGGTTGTTGCGAGAGCTGAAAAAGCTTTGCTATACGGGCGGCTGGCGACGGCGAGTACTGCTGCAGAAGGTATGTTTTGAGGGCGTCATACGCTATTGGGGTGTCTCCTTGTTCACAAAGCCAATCGGATATTTCTGGGAAGGTGTCCTCGGGTATCCCCGCGAGAACATAATCCGCTTTGGTGGTTGAGCGAGTCACGCCCCTGATTCGAAAGTGGTCTTCAGCGCGTTGAAACCAAGCAAACGCTTCTCTGCTGGCGAACGGTGAAAGTTTCAATGGGGCGGCCGCGGCGCCAACTGCTGTAGAGTCTGTCTCCGTCATAGTACCAACGATGGAGGGGCGAGGGAGGTGGGGGTGGAAGGAAGTGGGAGCGAGTCGACTTCCGGGGTCACCAATGTGACGGCGCCGAGTAAGGCTGTGAACTCAAAGGCAGATTGGAAACGACTGAGTTATATTATTGTAGAACATTCTCCTTATATACAAAACCTCAAGGCAACAGGACATAACAAGTTCACCAGACAGACAATATTACAGAGGAAAAACCAGACATGAATTTTCATGTTCGTTTTAGTGCGAGGGAAGAGCGAAGATACAAGCATAATATATACAAAAGGAATTATGTACAATTGTGTGAAACACGGTTGGTACAACTCTTGACTCTGCGTTCTAATTGCTAATTGCACTAGACTGCCACAGGTTGTTGAAATTTTCTGTACTGCTGATTTTTTATCAGCTGATCATGGAGCTATTTATTTACCTCATTGTGGATCAAGACTAAAATCCTTAAATACACCTAGCAGTTTTCCACACAATTTAAAATTCTATTTAAGATACAGAACGACTAAGATCTCACATTGTAGTTTCTCCTTCCATCTTGGACATATATTCAAAATATCTAATATATATATACATATATATATATATATATATATATATATATATATATATATATACACACATATATATATATATATATATATATATATATATATATATATATATATATATACAGTATATATATATTTATAAATATGTGGGTGTGGTAGTGTAAGCACCTTATAGAGATATGTCTAAGTTTGCGTATAGGTCGTTTCAGCTATGTTGATTATGTAGGAAACATCTTCATTGACCTTAGTTCAACCTTACTCAGGACCCATAAAACCTATTACAACTGAAATATGTCAATTTTGGGCTAGTACAGCAGTTCACTTTGCGAGTTTCCAGGATGGCATTCTATCCTAGAATATCGTTCATAAATCAATGCATTTGTAGATGGAAACCAGGATTTGCTGCATTGAAGAATATGGCTGCGGCGTTAGTAATCTCGTCCCAAACATCTTGCTGAGGTACCAGATGACTCTGGCGTCACCCCCTTCAAGGGGAAAAGGTCTCCTGACGAAAAAATAGACAGATAGACAGATACATATATTATCCAAAAAATCAGTATTTCAGTGAAAATTAGCTTAAAAGTTAAACGAAAACCTAAGGTCATGGAATTCCGTTTTTGGAACCATCGCAGATGAAAATTTGCAAAAATTAATTTTATGCCAACCACAAGGATTACATTATGATAACTAGATAAGGCATGTGAGATACTAGTGTAAATTTAAGAGATGCAGCTGAGTTTCAAATATCTATATTCTACGGATGGTTGCCGCGATGGAAGCTATCGGAATAATCTCAAGTATTCGAATCAATTTGAATTGTTATCTACAATTAATGACTTGATTGTTACTTGATACATTCATATCCCATAGCCACATCTTAGTCACTCTTGAATTTGATTTCAATCACTCCTGGGTTTAGAAGCTCTGGTTGATTTTACAGGTTGCTGAAATACACGAGGCCGATAGGACAGGCAATCCTATGCGTTTCTCAGGCAATACCCAAGAGAACAAAAATCTAGGTTGTATGGGTGGAGGAGGCAAAGGTATCAAAACCTTAAGCTTGTGAAATCTAATGAGAATCCCCAGATTGTTTCCCATTGCTTCTTCTAAACTTTATTTAATCTCTGCTAGTTATAACAATTTATTTTCATAAGTGTTTCATCACCTGATAATCTAATAATTTATTATTCTTTATTCTCTTTTAGAGTGTTTAGAAGAAGGTTTGTCATGTCTTCAAATAATTGTATATTTCTATTCCTTCGTCAAAAGATAGTTTTAATCTTTGTCAATCTTAGCCTTTGATAAGCTTTGATAAGGTTTTATTTATAATGTATTCATGGTTTCAACATTTCCTTTTGTAATATTCAGTCAGAATATTTCATATAATTTTTTCCACGATGTTTATGCTTTTTATAATCATGTTAAGGAATATTTTTAGTCAGACTCTCATTATATTGTTACAATTTTGTCCTTTTCTCCGAATTTTATTGAAAATTATCACTTTTTGGTTAAAATCACGTAGATGTCACAAATCTTTTGAATTTTGTTTCAATTTCATATATTAAAGTGAAATTCACATAATTTTGTCTTAAATCTGTCCATTCTATTTAGTCGTACTGCGAACCTAATTCCCCCTAAATTTTCGTATAACATTAATAAAGTCCCTTATTAATTACTATACAGGTTCAAATAATTTTGCCATACATATATCTGTCAATTTCAAACTCGAGTACCGTTATATAGGAATGATACTTATCCACTCTAACTCGCCGAACTTTGTCGCTATTTTGCAAATGTCTTATAATCGTGTTATATTTCCATTAATTATGCAGCATGATCTTGCCACTATTCCGTTATGAATGTTCTCGAGTCGGTCCCCTCCCTCCATAATCCAGTTAACGCATCGCGCTATGTTAGGTACTGAGATAAACGAATCGTTAACCCCATCCAATGTTTCTTCTCAAAGGTCCACGCTCCTCCACCACCAAATTTTCTTTCTTTCCTCTTATCATTTATGTAGGGTTTCTTTCCACATTCTCCTCCTATAAAGCATTCTCTCTCTCTCTCTCTCTCTCTCTCTCTCTCTCTCTCTCTCTCTCTCTCTCTCTCTCTTTTCCCCTCACAGTTAAATGGACTCTTCTTTGTTGTTAATCAGACATGCTTACGCAAGGGTGTCCCCTCGTTTCTCATTTGTAAGTCGAAGGGAGAATGTCACCATCGACATTTAATGGTTAGTTCCCATCAATGTTCACTACTCGGTGTATTGGGAATTAAAATGTTATTCCACTGAGTTTGGGATTTAGCAATAAAAACTAAACAAATCTCTCCCTCTCTCTCTCTCTCTCTCTCTCTCTCTCTCTCTCTCTCTCTCTCTCTCTCTCCTCTTTTGGTAACAAACATTCAAAATATATATAACTACACACACACATTTAATATATATATAAATATATGTATATATATATATATATATATATATATATATATATATATATATACATATATATATATTCATATATTATATTTATATATATATATGTTTATATATATATATAAACATATATATAATTATATATATATATATATGTATATATATATATATATATATATATATATAAATGTATATATATATATATATATATATATATATATATATATATATATATATATATATACATATATATATTCATATGTATATATATATATATATATATTTATATATATGTTTATATATATATATATATATATATATATATATATATATATATATATATATATATGTATATATATACATATATATATATATATATATATATATATATATATATATATATATATGTGTGTGTGTGTGTGTGTGTGTGTGTTTGTTTGGGTAAAAATCAAGAAAAGGAAACACGAAATAAGCAGAAGATATGTATTGAACCAGGAAAGTTAAAGTGAAATATTTTATTGGATGATGTAAATAGACAAAAGTACTAAAGCCAATGAAGTTTTTCACTTTTACTTTAGTTTGTATATATGTGTGTGGGTGGTTGTGTGGCCGTGTGTGCGCACGTGTGTCTGTGTTTATGTGTTTACATGCGTGATATGTATTTTAGATATAAGGTAATCAGAGAGAAACATTCAATTATTTTTACACCCAGAGAAATAAATGTAGTGTCAGAAGTTGTGTTAGTGGAGAAGAACCCTACGAGTATGAGTTAGCAAACAAGAGTAACAACCAAAGCATGAGTGAATTTTATTGAGGGAAGCATTAAAAAAGAGTAGGTTTATGGAAATGGCCTTCGTTAAGTCACTTATGATCGTTGATAATATAAAGTCTAATGTTATCCAAAACAGATTCCAATCATATAATTACGAAAATTAGCTCTGCCACAATTAGATATATAAATAATAATGATGTAATTGAAACCTAATCATCATCAGCGGTTGCTAGTCCATTGCAGGACAACAGCCTCACACATGTCCTTCCACACGCGTCTGTTTATGCTCTCTCTGTACAAATTTTCTTAGCTCCTCAATCCATTGTTTTCTCTTAATTTCCGTGATTTGTTTGCAATCGGTAAGGATCCATTCTGTTATTCTCCTTGTCATTCTATTATCTGTCATTATCATTATATGTCCTACCCACTTCTATTTATTTTACTAACATGTTGTTAGAATATCCTTTAGTTTGCTCTCGTATACATGTTTCTCTTTTTCTGTATTTTAGTGTTGCTCCTGTCATTATTCTTTACACATCTCTTTGCGTTTTAACTAACTTATGTTCTAAGGCTCCAAGTTTCTAATGCATAAGTTCATACTGTTAGGGCCATCTGATTAAATACTCTTCTTTTAGAGAAAGTGGCATTATACTTTTAATCATCCCATTCTGTTTACCAAAAGTTCTCTTTAGAAGCGGGTATTCAACATCAGACCATATCAATGAAATTAATCGGCTAATTGAAAAACCAAGACTATGACAAACTACTGTGCATGTTATTTATAAACTATAAGAAAGCTTTTGATTTTGTCAGAATTTCATCAGTAATGAAAGCCCTTCAGAGACAAGGAATAAATGGATCTTGTGTTAAAATTACATAAATATATTGAGGAAATTCCGATTTAGAAAGGAATTACACAGGGAGATCCCCATCTCTCCTGAATTGTTTACAGTGCGCCTTGAAGAAATTTTCAAGAATTTAGATTGGGAAAATGTAGAAATTAAGTACCGCAACCACGTACTTCTATTTATTGATTTATATGAAGAAAGCAGAAATGTAGGAAGGAAAATTAATATCAGTAAAACTAAGATAATGTTCACTGAAAATGCAGAGACTACAAATAAAGGTTATAGGTAAACCTCTGAAGACTGTTAACGAATACACGTACTTAGGACAGACAGTAAGAGTTTCTTTCCCGAGGACATGTGACCTAAATTGAAAGAATGATAAGCATAGGATGGAGAGCTTTTGCTAAATAGACTGAGATTATGAAAATTAAAATGCTAATTTCTATAAAAAGAAAAGTATTTAATGAGATGGTCCGGCCAGTATTAACATATACATCAGAAAATTAGAGACATAGTAAAGCCTTAGAAAGTAGTTAGATACAACTTAAAGAGCTATGGAAAGAATAATGATAGGAATAAAATTAGGAGAAAGAAAAAGAAACATGAGCAAACTAAGGTAGAGGATATTGTAACAACGTGTAAGAGAAAGGAAAGGACATGGGCAGGACATATAATGTGAATGACAGATAACAAAATAACAAGAAGAATAACGGAATGGGTCCCTACAGATCGCAAACGAAGCAGGGAAAGGAAGAGAAGACGATGGATTGACGAGCTAAGACTCATGTGAAAGGACATGTGTAAGCCCTTTGTCCTATAGTAGACTAGCAACGGCTGAAGATGATGATTATGATATACTCTCATACACACACACACACACACACACACATATATATATATATATATATGCATATATATAAATATATTACACACACATATATATATATATATATGTATATATATATGCATATATATAAATATATTACATATATATATATATATATATATATATATATATATATATATATATATATATATGTGTGTGTGTGTGTATATATATAAACATATATATATATATATATATATATATAAATATATATATATATATATATATATATATATATATATATATATAAAACCAACAGATATGTATTCATATGTACATTGTACGTCTAATGTAATGTATGCATATAGACGCAAATTCCTTCATCCAAATCAAAATAAATTTGGATCCACTTTCAACTCACCGTTCCCAAAGAGAGAGAAAACTTGTCGTGTCTCAGCAATAATATTCTGCCGTGCAAAGAGACCTACAAAACTCGTTGAAGTCTAATCTACGAGTCTCGCATCTTGTCTCCCTTTGTCCTCTGAGAATTGGGAAGGAAACGTTAACTTTAGTTACGGTGTCTCCTGCTGTGCTTCGAGAAGAAGGCAAGATGAATGAATTTGGAAAATACCGTTGAGACACACATACAGAGGGAGGAATGCAATACAAGCACACAAGCACACACCCATCTCTCCTATACAGTATACTAAAGAGTAAGTGTCTGGCTATATATATTATATATATATATATATATATATATATATATATATATATATATATATGTATATATATAGCATTTCGGTCACTCTCAGTTCTTTCCGTCCCTTGGATTAGGGGAGAGAGAGAGAGTAGTCATACAGTGGTGAATGAAGGGTTCATGTGCGTATTTATTTAGATAGTTAGCCGTCATTTTTGACAGGTTGCATACACTAATATATATATATATATATATATATATATACATATATATATATATATATATATATATATATATATATACAGGAATAGAGAAAGAAACAAGAAAATCAACTAAACAAATAAACCTCCAAAGAAGACATTCCATGAGTAACTCGCAAGCGATGTGAAATCGTAGAGGGGATAAAGGAAAGCCGTGATATGAGCCAGAGTGGTTGGCAGGAGAATATACCTGGGGTTAGTTGGGATGGGGTGGGGGGGTATGGAATACGGCTTTTCCTCATGGACGGGGGGATAAAGGGACGTGAGAGGTGGGGTGGGGGGGACAGAGCCGTCGTCAATCATGTGAAGCGACAAAATACTCAGATTCAATCAAAACTTGGGGCGAAAATCCCCGCGTGTGTTCTCTCGGCTGCTAACCCTGGCGGGTGGGTGGGGGTGGGGGTTTGGGGGGGGGGGAAGAGGAGTAAGATGGGGGCCGGGTGGAGGATCAGGGGAGACTGGAGAACTATATCCGGAGGGGTTGAAATGAAGATGGGGAGGAAGTGGCATAAAAGGAAAAGGGCCTATTACTTAGTGCTAATAGGTTTTATCAAGAGTTACTTATTTTCCGGACTGCTGTCAAACTTTTGATAAGAAGGATACTACAACTGGTAATAATAATGATAATAATAATAATAATAATATTGAGAAGAAGAAGATTAAGAAGAAGAAGAAGAAGAAGAAGAAGAACCCTTTTCTCAAACAGAAAATATCACAGTAACACAATTATGACCCCCACTATAAATGATAATCTAAACATTATTTTAGTCTTGATTTCTGTATTTGATTAGGGATATAAAAATAGTATTCTGAAATCTACATCGAATGGGAGAAACTTTGCAGTAACACACTCCTAACATTCACTTAAGATAATAAAGAACTAACAAAAGTTGGTTCTTGCAATAATAATAATAATAATAATAATAATAATGATATTTAAACTTTGACCTTAACAGGAGGAGTCTGTGCTAGACATATTATGCTAATAAAACAACAATCAATTTAGTTTCATTAATACAGCGTTTTAAAACATTTAGTCTCTCTCTCTCTCTCTCTCTCTCTCTCTCTCTCTCTCTCTCTCTCTCTCTCTCTCTCTCTCTCTCTCTCTCTCTCTTAGCTGTTTTGTATCCAGTCCATAACTTAATTTTTGTGAAATTACATTTACTTTAAATAAATTTATGTCAAATGAACCATCTGTCTCGAAAAATTTATTATACTTTATTTTCTGTTTAGTTCGCACTGAGCCAGATTATTTATTCTGCTTCTTCATTTCTCATTGTTTTTTTTTTTTTTTTTTTTTTTTTTTTTTTTAATCATAGGCTCTTTCCTTGACTTAGGTTATGATTTCTATCAGAATATAAGGAAGTAAATACCTTCTTTTCATTAAGTACTTATTCCATGTACATGGATTGTTGATTACAAGAACATAGTTTTAGGAAATATTTGAACGTAAGTACATTGAATTTCACCCAGATGAAATGTAATTGCTGTGGTATTATTTCATGATACTAAACATGTGCCATTAGCCCATTCTGTATATCTGATATACAAAACTTTCCGTTTCTCCCAAGGTTTATGTATAAGACTTTTGAAGAAGATGACTTCCAATAACAAGATGTTTCGGTAATGCTTGTTTTGAAAATTCTTGTCTCAAACTATGTAATATGAATGCCCTCAGCTGACCTGTTCAACCCTTCGAACATTCGAACGGAAAGTACAGATTTGTGTGGAAGGAAACCAATAATGCACAATGGAAGAAGTAAATGATGTTGGTTGAAATAGAACGCTAAGAACAAACGCAAAGGAAAAACTAATGCGATGTTTCTTTTATTTTTTTCTTTCTTTTTTCATTACTGCGTCTTTTCTGTAATATAATTCTGTGAATTACCAACTCCCATATTTCCTCTTAAAGCCCTTGAAAGTACAGTAGAGGTGCTGCATTTTCATTAAGTGATTAAAAAACAAACATTACATAAGCGCTACTGAGAACAGCATGAACGCACAAGACAAAGCAGCGATGAAGAGAGAGAAAAAGGAGTTACTCCTTTGATTAATTGGCGCGTACGGTATTACTGAGCATAGGTGGCATGGCTGAAGTCACAACTATAAAGAAAAGTCAGTTACCCTACATTTGATTGAACTACTAAAGTTTTGAGTTTGAATATAAGTATTTATTTGTATTTTATTATTTGAATTATTTTTATTTCCTTCTTTTATTGATTAAACAATGAAAGAGTTTTATTGTTTTTCCAACAAACCCACAGAAGAAAATAAGCAATCGCCAAAACTAAGTTTACGGGATTATCCCTCTTCCAATTTGATACGGGGCTTGGAATTTGGATATAGACCTACGTTAATACTGATTGATTTAATGTCAATTTTCGGTTTAAAAACGTTAGTATTTGGGGACATTTTTGTTGAAAAAGTAGGCCTAATCGGATCTGTACCAGAAAAAAAAAAGTTAAAAAAACAAAGCAGAACTGTAAAACGCTCATATATAATGACAGTATTTGAAGGTGCAGGACGGTATTGCAAATTAAACAAAAGGTAACTTCATTAAGAGCATTATCTCGCCGTTTCTCTTACATGGAGTTGCAGAACGTCAAACTGAAGTCACACCCATTTTTTTCTGCAGTAACAGCAAACTATAATGTTAAAACTTCAATAACGAGAATATAGTTTTATTTGTCTGCCTTTGCAGCGTATACAAACTTCAAAAATAATCCCAACGAAACCTAAACTAAATAGGGCTATGTATATCACTGTTGCCTAAATTCATTACAAGCATTTAAAACTACATTTATTTCTTGGGAATCACCGCCTGGACTTTTCCCATAAATTCCTTTATGGTCACATTATCACGGAAAATGTGTGAGGTGCTCATGACATCAAAAAAGAAATGACACGATTATATCTGTGGAAAATTGGCAGCATGACGGCAAAGAGTCATTTCTCTATCAAATGGAACCTAAGATATATTTGTTCCTCTAGTATTAATGTAACATCTATGGATGCTTTCAATGGACGAAACTTATTCTGGAGATAATGATGTATCCTACTTATGGTCATAATGGCCTTTTTATGGACCTAAGATAAATAACTTACCGACTTTCTGATGCGGAAATCTTCATAGAAAACTAAATATACAAATCATAAATCCTTTCCAAACGAGCACTGTCCAGTCTGGACAAAAATATTACAATAACCTTCGAATCTAAAACATCTTAATCAGTGGGGAGAAAAGATCATGACCGTGTGGAGAATGGAAAACGTAGCTTCTCAGTACCGGCGTCATGGATATTTTCTTATTGTTATTCCTTTTATTCTTATCTCATTGTTTATATCAATTTCAATTGAGGCCAGCAGCTTCTGGCTTTGACAATCCATTGCGTATGAATATGATTGTTTATTTCGCTTCATCATTCTTTATTGTTCTTATCATTATGCAAGCATTTTCTCTGCCATTGATATCATTATGAATAGTCATAGCGTGAATAATATTCAAAATCGTTAGTTAAGGCAATCGAATCCATTATTTGTAAGCTACATTGAATACTGCATCATTACTATTTTAATACTATTCCTATTATTAATGTAATGCAGCTGTTAAATCATTTTAAAATTTTATCATCTCCGTTGGCTATTATTGATGGATTCTGTATTCGTAGGTAGCAAAGTTATCATTAAATACATTATCATTATCATTATTTTTGTAATTATCAATTCCAATCTTAAAAATTATGAGGTTCAGAAATCACCATAATATTTTTTTCCTTTTTATTTCATCAATTTGAATTTAAATATTAATTTCAAAACGGAAAATATCAATTAATATCTAAATAAATAAATAAAGGTTGTGAAAGGAAGGGTGGTATGAAAACATAATATCTAATGAGCTCCTATAGAACACTAATGAATGTTCAAGAAGAAATTAGACATGTTTGAAGAAACAATTATGACAAAAAAAAAAAAAAAAAAAAAAAAAAAATTGTTCGAGAAATTTGGGATTTGCAATTCACTAATAAATGAGTAGACAGGGTGGACCAGATGAGGACTGATAGGAGAACCAGCAGAAATGGAGAGGGATAATGAAGTTGATGATGGTGGTGTTGGTAATACTGATAGTGATAGTGATAGTGATGGTGATGGCGATGGTGATGGTGATAGTGATGGTGATGGTAATAAAAACGCAACAAAACTAAAATAAAAATGTCATTGTTTTCAGAGAAGGGTAGAAAGTTCACAAAAATGTTGATACATAATTATCTGGGTTCATTACAGAATCGGTATTTCAATTGATATTAAAAAATTGTGAGAGAGATTTACTATGAATAAGATTGAATTTCTATGATAAATGATGAGGAGAGACTGACACATAGACAGACAGACACATAGACAGACAGACAGACAGACAGACAGACACATAGACAGAGAGAAAACTTTAGATTAGAAATGAGAGGATTAATTTATTTTCCCCATAAAAAAAGACAGGAAATCTCATGAATATCTTTTGAATGGCCTCATCCCAGTGGGGCACGGATTACCTCGTCGAGGCCCTCCCGTTTTGATGGTGTATGTTCTATAGATTAGTGAACACTCTCTCTCTCTCTCTCTCTCTCTCTCTCTCTCTCTCTCTCTCTCTCTCTCTCTCTCTCTCTAAGGTTTATTAATTAATTTAAAGCTTATATAAAAAAGACAGAGCGGATGTTTAGGAGCGTGACCATAGATTCCCACCTCGTCCATTTCAAAAGTCGAAAGACAGTCCCTCAAATTACGAGGTGACCGCATTACCACTGGGCCACAACGTCAAAAAGAAAGACAGATGTTTTGATAACGAATGGGGAAAAGAAAGAAATTTGCCGCAAAGGCTGGAGAGAAAAGGGTCAGTAGAAAAGGAATCGGAGAGAGAGAGAGAGAGAGAGAGAGAGAGAGAGAGAGAGAGAGAGAGAGAGAGATTTATTCTAACCATAAAGAGAAAGAGAGTTAGGGGGAAGAGAAAGCGTTCGCGGTCGTGGATTTGAGGGGAAAAGATTTTGAGCGATAACTTCGGAATACAAATGAGGGTCATGCATCAATTTGCTCCACGAAATGGCCTTAGCATCCTCCTCTGACCCTCCCTCTTCTGGTCCCCTGCATCCCTGCCAAACCCCATCGTCTACGTTTCTGGTGGTAAACTGGCAGACAGTAGCTTATCAACGCACGCGCACACTTGTATGACCGCAGAAGGAAAGTGCAATCAAATTACAAAATTTATCATGTGTCTTCGTTTATGTGACTTTCTTCAATATTTGGCTATGATTTTTTCTCTTCATCTTTTTTTTTTTTTATACCAAATCGATATTACTGACTGAAAGTCTTAGGCATTGAATTATCGTTTGTGGAAGTTTTATCAATTTTATTCTATTGTGAACAAACGATGAGCATTCTAAAGAATTTTGAAAAAATTGACGAATTCTATTTTATTCTTTATGATCTCTGGGAAATTTTATCCTAATTTGTTCTAATCAGTATTGCGGAAGTGTTGTGCATTCTCTTTTGTTCTAGTTAAGCTTTGAACATTTTATTCTTTTTTTGCAGAGTGTCCAGGAATTATATTTTACCATGAGTAGGCTGTAAACATTAGATATTAGTCTGT
>NC_090750.1:35339704-35352204 GCF_036898095.1 Palaemon carinicauda | reverse complement strand
GGAAAAGGGGGAGGGGGCCAAAACTGTGCTGCGCTCGGTCAGCTGGCACGAGAAAGGCCCCCTAAGGATAGGGTAAGAGGAGGGTTAACAGGGAAAGAGGGTGGGAGACAGGAAAAACAAGAGCTGTTTCCTTATGAGGAAGACAGCCTTGTAATAACTATTCTCCATTTAGGAATAGGGAATTGGGAAGGGAAGGATTGCAAGTAGGGAAGGATTATCTCTGCTCAGTGGCTGAGAACTGGAACTGTTGCAGGAGTTGCTGGAAGGTGGAGGTTGATGAGAGGGAGAGGACTTTGGTAAGGATCTGGAAGGCGATAGGTATGAGGTCTTGCAAGGTGAGAGACTCAATTGCTTGAGTCAAGGTTTGGGAAGGGGAAGAGGATGAAGGTCGTTGCTGGTCCCTTTGGGGAGCAGTTGCAGGTCGGTGCTGATCCTTCTTAGGAACAGTTGTAGGTCGTTGTTGGTCCCTTTGGGGAGCAGTTGCAGGTCGGTGCTGATCTTTCTTAGGAACAGTTGCAGGTCGTTGCTGGTCCTTTTTAGGAGCAGTTGTAGGTGTAGATGCAGGAGCTATTGTAGATGTAGAAGTAGGAGCAGGAGTTGGCTGAGTTGGTCTTCTCTGGCGAGGAGTTCTCTGTTCTTTAGGTGGCTGGGATGAAGCTGGTTTGTTTTGGTTTGAAGAGGATGTATTCTTCATAGCTGCTATCCTCTTGAGACGCTCTGGGCAGCGCTTATTCCAAGCATGGTGTGGCTTGGAACAATTGGGGCACTTGGATGTGGTTTGTCGCCCTTCTTTATGGGCCTTTATGCACACTTCTGTGCTATGTCGCTGGCTGCAGATACCACAGATAATGGGGCCTCTGCATTCTTCTTTATGATGTCCAAAGCGTTGGCATCTGTAGCATCGAAGGGGCTCAGGTGTATATTCCTCGATGGGGAAAGTACCCCAGACTCCTAAGTCCAGTTTGGAAGGAACTGGACCTATAAAGGTGGCAATTAGGCGTCTAACAGGAACGTCATCCTTGCTTGTGCAGCGAACAGCACAGTCAATATTGCTGCACGAGGTTACAATGGAGATAGGCATCGTCACAGGATACCTGGTAATGACTGCCTTCTTCCTGATAAAAGCAGGATCCAGCAGTGTTAAGGTGGAGTCTTCCTGAAGGAATCTGGCTGTCTCAATGTCCTTGGGATAGATGATAAGGTCACCTTTCCTGTTAGGTCTTGCAGTGAGTTTCATGCCAGGCTTAGCAGCCATGGCAGCAACAGAGGCATAAGAGAGTTCATTGTTTGCCTGTGAAAGTCGAAACTTTGGCAGAGGCTTCTTTGGCTGTGTAGCTGGGATGTTTTCTTGTATGGCAGTGGCTTCTTGCAGGAGTGTCTGGAGGCAGTCTGTGCAGTTGCAGTCGGTGGAGTGGGCCCCTTGTTCGGTCTCCATGGCATTGGAGGACTCAGGCTCGTAGGTAGAAGGAATGACTGCTGTTGCACCTGATTGCTGAGGAGTTGTAGGGACAGACAAGGACGAGTCTGTGCTCTCAGTCCTTGGAGTCACAATAGGTGATGTTGGGGCTAATTCTGGCATTGGTGAAGATTGGGCAGAAGTCTTCTTCTTTTTGTTCTTTTTATCCATGGCATGAGCCCATGTATTATACTCAATGATTTTATCACAAGCATCTTTGCAACCTTCACAGTTACAGCAGACATGGTGATTTTGTACTTCCTGATTCGGATTAAGGTTCCTTGTTGCTAAGGCTCTAAAGATCTCAGCTCGGCGCTCCTGGTAAGCTAAACAGCTATCACAGTCACAAACTTGGCCATTGAAGTAGTCTTCACAATGACGACTTTTAAGTGGATAGAAACTCCATGCCTTGTTTCCCATATGAGCAACGGACATTGTGGTTGAACTCTACGGGAATCACAGTGAAAATTTCGGTAGGTTACGATGATTATAATCCAGAGGAGTTGTTCACAGCACCGAGTCTAAGCGAACACTGCTCCCTGCCTGATTGTCCCATCTTCGAACCCATAACTTCCGTTTCAAACTGCACTGTCGTCACAATGTCATCCAATTCAGAACTGTCAGATGATTTCCTTGAAGATGACATCCAAGACTCTCGCGGTCAGAAATGTAATGCAATCGTTGAACTATTTTACCTTAATTTGTTCTGTAAACTAGTGTCACTTCATTGTTCATACTTTGATGCTGGGAATTAAGTACTTTCCCACCTTTTGTCACTTAACGAATATAAAGTATTCATCATGCCAGTCACTTTCTTTGAAAAAAATTTTCTTGACTGTACTTGTTGCTGAACTTTACTGTAAATTGCATTTACTTTAATTTAAATTTCTAATTAGACTTGTCTCGTATGTTTAAAGTTAACGCTATTCATCTGCTTATGTTAATGCTTCCGTGAAGAGTTGCCTGCGGTTTGAGTTTTTCCCCACATTCACATTTGTATAGATTTCATGTGATTGATTTCAATTAACGCTCACCGCGTTTTGTTAAATTTAAACGAGCATTTATATGAAGAACAACTTCACTTATTCATCCAGTAGATTTATCTTGCACATACTAACAGGTACCTTGTATTACATTTACTGGATCTAACCCCTCTCTCTTTTATTTCTCTCTTTATCCTCGAGGTGTGAAGAATTTCCTTCAATCTTCTTTCCTTTTGTATTTTGGTCTCGCTCCCACTAGTATATTAGTTACCGTTGAAATTTTCTTTTTTTTGCACTACGTTTGCTTCTACTGAGACACCGGTGGACTGCGTAAATGTTGACAATTACACCATGTTTTGTGACGTCACGACTAGAAACGCGAGACAAAGACAATACTCTGCGTAACATTGGTTCTTTAATTAAACTACGTGGTTTGAGGTGAATTATTACACTGGGTTTGAATATAATTTCAGTATTTCTGATTTATAAGCATCTTATTTTTATCTCTCAGTACCAGCTCTGGTCTGATTAATTTTAGGATGTTTGCGCATCACACCAGCCCTTGCTAATTGCTCTTTTAAATTATTCATTTTTTAGTATGCCAGAATAGATTGGATTGTTATCATGTATGTTACCCTAGAGTTGCAAGATTGCTCTTTGTATTTTGTACAAAATCCTGCTTCAACCTCACTCCTTAGAAGAGTATAAGACCCTGCCCAAAAGTCCCAATATGACATATCTACTGCTTTATCTTATGCACAAAAAGAATCCCCTGTCAGAAGCTCACCCAGGTAAACCGATTTGAAGTGATCCTGAGCCCATTCGCTAGTCAGACACCGCCCTGACCAGACGGATCCACCTTCAGTACTCCACTCTGGCTCACCCCTACTTTCCCAAGATAAGTACCTCCCACACCAATCAGAGGAGGACGAACGAGTCCTGGTGTCCTGGCGGCTGGAGAGATGGAAGACAAGCCTGCAGCCTGTGTCAGCGATCCTGATCTACCAAAAATCGAGGAACACAGCTCGTTCATATGTTGAATGTTTCAGAGTGTCCTGTTGATAAGTTATATTATATAATTCTATTGATCTTCATGCCTCTTTAGGAGTTTTTGCGCTGAATTGTCTTTGCGCTGATTTATCTAGCGCTGAACTGTCAGCGCTGACTTGTCCTCGGTGAATTGTCTGACGCTGAATTGTCGGTGGGAGTACTTTCTTTTTGCTTCTTATTGTTATTTATAGCTTCTTGTTGTTACTTACTGCTTCTTATTGTTTCTTACTGTTTTTTATTGCTTATTATTTTCTTATAGTACAACCGAGCATTCCTATCTATCTTGCCAGATTTTACCCAAAGCATTAATGAAAATATGTCCATTTCCAAATTGAATATATGCCTATACTAAGTCAACGATATGGATTACTTTTCCATTTGTAGAGGATATTTGTGCAATATAGATTCAGCTGTTTATTCCCAAGGCGGACTGAGCAAAGATATGTGGATAAAATAACTAGGTCATAAACTACTATCGAGGAACACACGTGTGTTCAATTGGTCTTTCCTCCTTTTCAACCAAAGTGTTGCCGTTGGTAATGAATAATGGAGTGGGTTTATTTTATATTTTGTTGTAACATAATTGCTAATGATGTGCATTGTGGGGTGTGATGATCTCTTATGACAGGTCTTGTCTTTCTAAGATGAGGTTTCAGTGTTTGATTTAGCATGGAAGTACTGTAGTATGCAGATGGGCCATAACGACGTTTACACGCAAGAATACAGCTCCTGGTAGTGAAGTTGTGTCATTACATTTGCTTCTCGAAATTAGTGAAGAGGTGTCCTCTTTAGAAGCATTCAAAATAAAGATTCAACTAAAAAATAAGTTAGCATCGTATCTCATGGTTAAGTACTACACAATGCCGTTATGTTCGCTTTGACAAACTCAGTACTAAATTATATTTGGGATTGCAACTGCGATTACAAGAAAGCTTTGTGATCCAGTTTTAAGATGAATTATTCTTAGAAGGTAAAGGATTAGAAAGTCATATTTTGGAATTATGGTTGGTGATTTTGGAATGATGTTAGTTTGTGGCTGAGGTAGGTTGTAGTGCATTTGTTATATTTCTTTGAGGATCTAATATAAAGGAGCTCATATTCACTGTCAGACTGTATATTTACAATCATCAAAAGGAATTGATAATGTTTGCTGAGACAATACTTTCCACCGCCTTAAGATCATTTAGAGTGTTTGTAGCTATATTATGCTGTTTCCCCAGATGATTTTCGTGAATTAAGAGGCAGTTAATTCCTTGACGATATATTGTGAATGAATTAGAATCAGGAACTGTGTCTGAGTTAGCATCACAGCTTATTTTCGTCAGCACAACGTTCCTTTACTGTGCCATCGGTGGTTTCAATTTTATTCTGTTGGCCTACGTCCAGCCTGGCAATCATCTCGTGGACGTCGTCCTTCAAGCAGCTCAACAATTCCTTCACTTGATGGCATTCAATATATTCTCTCTATTGAAGGTTGCTGTTCAGACGACTGATTAAAAGGCTGGCCATTCTTCTATTGATCCAGTTAAGATGAGCAAATTTACTTTCGGCCCCATTATTGGACAAAGAGTGCGACTTCTTATAGAACTGGCATTACCAATACTATTAGCAGTATCTAAGGCTCGTTACGTGGCTTCGATATTTAGTTGAAAAAGTTTTGTTCTAGCCTTTACGAAATGTTCATATTCGTCGTACGTTGTGACTTGTCCTTAGCACTTAAGGGTTTGGAGATACTTTTGTGGTTGATCCCTAGCGTGCAATTTACATTGTAAAGAACATACTGCTTCTGTGTCACAGACGTTTAAAGTCGCAACTTTTACAGGGGGTGATCATGGCATATGGTGAGGTCGTATAAACTCTTTTACGGCAAACTTATGCTATTTATATCAGATGCTGGGCCGTCGATTTCCATGTAACTTTTGTAGTTATTCTCTCTATTGTCAATAAAAAATTCTCAGTGAGGGAGCAATCACGTACTTTAATGTGGAGAGGTGGCATTTTCAAAGAAAAGGTAAAGAAGTACTACATGGCGAAATGATGGCCAAGAAACAGGAACACGATCTGTCTATGGAGAAGAGAGTAAAAAGGAAACAAACAAAGTTAATGTGATGGTGGGGAGAGAGAGAGAGAGAGAGAGAGAGAGAGAGAGAGAGAGAGAGAGAGAGAGATAACCATGCAGTGCAACTCTATTAACTACAAGAGAAACATAATGCATATAAAAAAAGGGGTAGAAATATCTCCCTGTTGACCTGAAAAGGCGGAAGTTGCGGAGTCGTATTGGACGTAAAAAATAACCAATAATCACGGAAACTAATCTCGTATGAACTCGGTTTGACAATGACTAATGTTGGCGGCCTGCAAAAAAAAAAAAAAAAAAAAAAAAATCCGATAAGAAAGTGTCAAAGCATAAGTTTCAAATATGAAAAGAAAGGGATAGCGTGAGGCAGAATATGTTCAGTCACGATGCACATTTTTCAGTTCTTCTAAATTAACGACAGAAAAATAAATTTTAAATGATGGGAACAATAAACTGACGGTGAGTAAATTTCATAAAGTCAGCAATACATTTTCATCCTATGATTTTGAAACGATTGCAAGTCTAGTTTACAAAATAATAGAGCCTGTTTATGACAAATAATGCAAATCTAATATTAAAATAGTTTCGAAGCATATTGCAATAAAAAAAGAGCAATCAGAATTCTGACATCCGCCAAAGGGTGATGTTGACACAAAAAGAAAAACATTCGATTTGCATCTGATCCAGACTCCGGATCCGAAATCGGATTATCTCCAAATGTTAATGGACTCGTCCATGGCCTAATTCGTCAAATTCCGTCAATTTGTTTTGACATTATCTTCAAAATGGCGAAAAATGCAAATCCGGATCTTGAATCCGGATTCAGATCATTTCTAAATTCAATGGGGCGACAATGACCTAGGATATATCTGTGATGAAAATTTTAAAATCCGTCGAGTAATTTTGACGTGATCCTGTCCAGAGACAGACAGACAACACAAACAAAACAAATATACCAAACTCCAGATCCGGAACCGGATCATCTACAAAGGTTGATAAATGTTTAGTTTCAACTTACTTAGAAACCGTATAAAAACTAATGTATATAAGTGTGGATGGCGTAATTCTAATAGATATTACGTAGTTACATTTATATTTCACTAACTCCAGGTCCTTATTCTACCATAAAAATATGAAAGCATTTCTTTATTGAAAATAGATAACTTCAGATTATTATTATTATTATTATTATTATTATTATTATTACTTGCTAAGCTAGTTGGAAAAGCTGGACGCTATAAGCCTAAGGGCTCCAACAGGGAAAATAACCCAGTGAGGAAAGGTAATAAGGAAACATTGAATAATGTGCCTGAGTGTAGGCCTCCCCTCAAGCAAGAGACTATGGCACTAACCAAGACTATAGAATAATGGTTTGATTTTGGAGTGTCCTTCTAGAAGAGCTGTTCACCATAGCTAAAGAGTCTCTTCTACCCTTACCAAGAAGAAAGTAGCCACTAAACAATTGCATTGCAGTAGTTAACCCCTTAAGCGAGGAAAAATTGTTTGGTAATCTTAGTGTTGGCAGGTGCATGAGGACAGGAGAATATGTAAAGAATAGGCCAGACTGTTAGGTGTACGTGTAGGCAAAAGGAAAATGAGCCGTAACCGGAAAGAAGGATCCAGTTTAGTACTGTCTCGCCAGTCAAAGGACCCAATAATTCGCTAGCGGTAGCATACATATATAATTATATGCATATATATATACAGTATATATATATATATATATATATATATATATATATATATATATATATATATATATACATATATATATATATACATATATATATATATATACATGTATATATATATATATATATATATATATATATATATATATATATATATATATGGCTGATACTCAACACGTGAATCAATACTGTGATTAAACCTTGTTGTTGTAACTAAAAGGAGTTCTTCTTGAGAGAATACTTAAAGTATTATTATTATTATTATTATTATTATTATTATTATTATTATTATTATTATTATTATTACAAGTTAAGCTACAACTCTAGTTATTATTATTATTATTACAAGTTAAGCTACAACTCTAGTTGGATAAGCTGGATGGTATAAGCCCAAGGGCTCGAACAGTGAAAAATAGTCCAGTGAGGAGAGGAAACAAGGAAATAAATAAACTACATAGCATGCCCGCGAGTGTACCTTCAAGCAGGAAAGAAGGAATATTTGGTAGAACAGCAAATGAGCATTTTAAATTACAACATGAAGCATAAGCATTTTTCTACTGTCTGTTCATGTGTGTCTACATATTTTAGACGCATGGCATATGTAGTCTGGTTGGTTGACTAGAAGTTTATAAATATAAAATTATACAGCATATTTTTTGTGACGTTGTCACTGTTAAATAAATCCTTCCTTTCGAGTTTCCAAATATTTTGGCATATTTTGACTAATGTGTCGTTTGTCTTCAAATTAGCGACATTAATTCTACTAAGCATTAACTTGTGCTACAACTTATATGGACCTTCATGGGGATCATCTCCAAAACTTTCCTATTGTAACTAAACGCCGCATGCTGGAATTCTTCTCTTGTGAGAAATGTTTTCATGATAAAATAGAGAGGTTATATGATCAGAGTTAAGTTAAATGTTCTATCAGTTTGTATATTGCCTCAACCTCGTAAGTACTTATACATTTTTATAACAATGTCAATTATTTTTTTAGATTTTAGCTATGCATCTGTGGTTAGCATAAGTGTAAATTAAAACATTTGGTTATCGAGTTCATTGTTTTTTATGTCTGGAGATAAAAGACGAGAAACATTCTGATACCTGGATGTGTCTTTCTGATTAGATACATTCGCTTTGTTCGATTCACGAAGGATCTGGAAGATACAGTATTCGTGAAAGCTGTGATATGGGCTGAAATGAAGAAGGCGACCTGTTACAAAGAAAACATGAGCCGCCCGCTCCGTGTACAGTACCTTTACATGAGAACCACCTTGTGGGGACTCAATTTGCCGGTACCCCATTGCGTCTGAACATTGTTGCAAGATCTTGGGTTTTAAGCCACTGTAGATCGTCTGGCTAATTATTAGTTTAGCAGACAAGCACAACATTCGCTCATATCTTGTGGAGATACCCTAATATAATACCTGAATAACATACAATCTATAACATTATACTCTAGTCATCATAAAACATTGACTGTTGCCTGGGATCTAAAGATGCTTCCGATGGCAAATCAGCACGGCTTATGTGACCGGACCGTTGAGAAGGTAGACATACACAGCAGCAGTGTACTGGTCCACGATATATGTGTAGAAAATGGGGTTAACCCCTTCTGTGAACTCATTGCCTGGACAAAGACTTGACTTAGTCTCAAAATTATTTGGAATGCCGCTCATTAAAGGCCCCCACCAACGGTCATAAGTGACCTTTCATTTGTGTATATATATATATATATATATATATATATATATATATATATATACAGTATATATATATATATATATATATATATATATATATATATACTGTATATATATATATATATATATATATATATATATATATATATATATATATATATATATATATATGTCTATGCTCACGTGGGTGAAAAGGGTTTTCGGGTATTGATCTTATGCTTTAATTTCGGTTTTTTGGACATATGCAATAATACAGTGCCTTTTTCATTGCTTTAGATGTTCAATGACAGCATTCTAACCTTTAAAACGTATAGTTGCAAAATCTTTGATCTGCAATTTCTGTAAGATATTAATGGAACTGTAGATATGGCAACGACTTTATAACATTATATACCAGTGAGGATTAACAACACCAAAGGTAACCTCATTAGGAATATATGGCAGAATCAAATGAATTTGCAAACAAACCTTGGCAATCAGGTATAAACGTCACTGAGAGATACTGAGGCTCTAAATTTAGACGGCTAAAACTAGGTGAAATGTATTTAAAAACAAATATTTTTCTTTAGAAGATGGAAATAACATAACATGAAAACACCTGTGATGGAAGTGAAGGAGGGACTTTCGAACTACTGACTTTATTAAGCAACAACACGGGTATTTATGGCTCCCAAAGAATCACATAAAGGGTGATAATTGCGTGTGTAATTCCAAAAGCTTTTGTCAATAAAGTTTATGTTGGAATGCAAGTTAACAATATAATAACGGTGATAAAAATAGTACTAAAATTAGAGTGTAACATTCAACAGATTTTGCCGTTCAATTTGGTAGGAATCAAATGACAGCTACTGCGTGAGCTGTGTAGAAAGCTTAGGTAGGGCATTCTTCTTTATTTGCATATGCGTTGATTGCTGCACTTACAATAAACGCCCATGAATGAAATAACTCTCTTTCCCTTAAACATTCTTTCGCTTTCTGCCATCCATTATCAATATTCCAAAAGGATTAAATGTTTCTATCATACTCTGCTTTAGAGCCAAAAATTTTCTGTAGGTATGTAAGAGAAAAGAAAGGCAACACTAATCTAAACCAGCTGGCAACATTATTAAAACTAAAAGGATAACTTTAGAAATATCGCAACTGGCATAAATACATAATACGTATATAGTTAGTTGACTAGCATCTACTCAAAGTATAACTTCTTGGTCTCTCGGAAAACACTACGTCCTTGATTAGGGAGGTTACGATGTCTCCCTATCTCGAGGAATTAATTTTTGGAAAAGGATGTGGATCGTCATCTCATTCATGCGTTTTATTTCCTTTTCATCACACTTCAGATCTGTCGCAGCCTCCTGCCTGCCACGGATATAATGGACGTTTGTTCACAAGATAATTCCTGTTACAGCTCCGTTCGATTTTTCACCCTCGTTAGACTTACGTATTCATAATGTATTTGTACATGCTAGAGATTCTAGATGTGGCTTTGCTTCCTTTCGAGTCCCCTCAGTGTCCTTACTTTTCTTATAACAACCAGTGATTACTGTCCCTTTTCGGTTATGTCCCATTTTTATTATCTTTATATTCATTTTTGTGGGGAGATTCTCACGGCAACTGCAATTCAGATTCGATTTCTTCTGACTTATTGTATTGCAGATCTAAATTACAGTATTTCCTACAAATTTCCATTACATTCCATCTGCATTTAAGAATAACAACTCCGTCTGAATTTTACATCAGTTTGTTAACTATTAAACAATTTGAATGATGTTGTTTTATTTTTATTTTTATGTGGGAGTCCCAACACTTTCTTTTTCTATCCCACAGGGCTTTAGTTACTACATTCATGGAAATGGCTTACGGTTACCTTTATAAATTCAGACTGCTATAGATTCGTACTACTACAATATCAACTTTTTATAGTTTATTTATGACATATTTGTTTTTGATGTTGTTAATAATTTATATGTGACATGTCTGTTTTGACGTTGTTACTTTTTTTAGAGTGATTTATTGTTAATTTGTTCTCTTCATTTATTTATTTCCTTATTTCCTTTCCTCACTGGGCTATTTTTCCCTGTTGGAGCCCCTGAGCTTATAGCATCTTGCTTTCCCAACTAGGGTTGTAGCTTGGATAATAATAATAATAATAATAATAATAATAATAATAATAATAATAATATGCATAGATTTTATTTTATTTTCTTATTTTTTATTTGCTGTTCTGTCTCCTTTTCTGATACTGTACTTGTTTTATACTGGCATCTGTCCACATTACAATGCACTAAAACTGGTCCTTTGCATTTGAATTTACCTGGCGTATTTAATTGACTTCTAAATCGATTAAAAAATCGACGCATGTTACCGAAATCTGGATGATTCTTTTAAATTCATAAGGAAAAAAAAAATGATCAGAAAGGCAAAAACATTCAACATTGTTAGATCTAACTCCAAAGCCCAATAATATCGTTCATTCCTTCGGGTATCACATTAGTACATATATTTTTCTAAATGCGATAAATCAATAGTCGACTGTTCATTCATTTCAGCTATTATAATCCAACGATATTTGCCAAGTATAAAAATATAATGATTTAACGTTCAAGGAAAACCAATGTAATAATTTTCGCAAGGATTCTCCGGCATCCCCAAAAAGAGCATGGAAGCTCCGAAAACCACAATTAATAATTCTTGACAGCATATCACACCCCAACTTTAACCCATCCTCCCCTTCCTTCACTCCACTCCTCTCTCCCTGCCCCTCCTCCTCCTCCTCCTCCTTCGCCAAAAGACAAAGAGCACAAACAATACCTCGCCCTCGGACTCGGAGCAGTGCGCCAGTAGGAGAAGGAGGAGCATCAGCGTCTGCGCCCACGTATATATATACTGTGTACTGTATATGCATATTGAGGATTTATCCAGAGCTATGTATGAGAAGCGCGTCCTACACTATCGCCCGTGTAAGCTCGTCACAAACACGGGCTGTGAACCCGGGTGGTTTTAGCTGAGAGAGAGAGAGAGAGAGAGAGAGAGAGAGAGAGAGAGAGAGAGAGATCCTTAAAGCAGACCTCATGACGCAACGACCCTCCATGATGATAGTGATAACAATAATGGCGATAGAGATAATCATGAATAATCACAACTTGTCTTCTTTTGCCCTCTCTCTCTCTCTCTCTCTCTCTCTCTCTCTCTCTCTCTCTCTCTCTCTCTCTCTCTCTCTCTCGGTAAATGTAAACTATACTTTCTCAAATTCCTTACTCGACCTTTCACCTAATCCATATCTTCTAATCTTTTTTTGGAAGGGGAGTCGGAAAGATAAAATTGGCACTGATGAATCCAACTAGATCCTAATAACTATATCAAAAGAAAAAAAAATATATTGCATTATTACCTACAAGCTGGTTTGAAACTATTTCATTCAGGGTATGACCTATTATGTAATTTTCAATCATTCTTTAGTATCGTATCGACATTTCCTGCTCAAAAAATCTGGATTAGTAAATTTCTATCTCTTAAGATTAATCATTATAAATGTGTTCATGT
>NC_090750.1:35329704-35334704 GCF_036898095.1 Palaemon carinicauda | reverse complement strand
AAGCCTAGATGGTTCACAAAATTCACTGGTAGTTTACGAATTTTCATCATCATCATCATTTCCTATTGCCGCAAAGGGTCTCGGATAGATTTCTCCAGTTGTCTCTATCTTGAGCTTTTAATTCAATACTTCTCCACTCATCATCTCCCACTACATGCTTCATAGTTCTCAGCCATGTAGGCTTGGATCTTCCAACTCTTCTAGTGCCTAGTGGAGCCCAGTTGGAAGTTTAAGGAACTAATCTCTCTTGGGGAGTGCAAAGAACATGTCTAAACCATCTCCATCTATCCCTCACCATGATCTCATCCACATAAGGCACTCCAGTAATTTTTCTAACTTTTATTTCTGATTCTGTCCTGTCATTTAACTCCCAATATTCTTCTGAGAGCTTTGTTCTCAAATCTACTAAATCTATTGAAGATTGTTTCATTGACATACTATGACTTATGTCCATAGTGTACATAATTTACTTAACCTAGCCTTTGTCTGATTTTTTTTAATCTTTCACTAAACTCCAATTCTAATGACCTTGTATTGGAGATCATAGTTCCTAAATACTTCAATGTTTATACCTCAGTAATCCTATTCTCCTTCCATTGATATTTCATCTTCCATTGCATAATCCGTTCTCATCATCTCTGTCTTTCTTCTATTCATCCTAAGCCTAACCTCATAGAATATTTCATGCATTCTGGTAAGCAAGCTGTGAAAGTCTTGTGGTGTTCTGCTAATAAGGACAGCATCATCAGAATACTCTAGATCGGCTAATTTCTTATTACCAATCCACTCCAACCCCTCTCCAACATCTCCAACTGTTCTATGCATTACAAAATCCATGATGAGGATAAACAAAATAGGTGACAACACATTCACTTGAAGTACACCATTGTTCACTGGAAATTCATCTGATAGGACTCTACTAACATTAACTTTGCACTTGCCATGCTCATGAACAGACTTAATCAAATTTACATATTCAAGAAGAATTCCATAATAACACAGGACTCTCAACAAAATTGGCCGGTGCACACTATCAAAAGGTTTTCCATAGTCCACAAATGCCATCAAAAATGGATTTCTATATTTCACGTATTGCTGTACATGTCTCGAAATGAAAATTTGGTCAGTACAACTTCTACTTTTCTAAATCCTGCTTGTTCATCTCTCTTCTTTTCATCAATCTTTCTCTCTAGTCTCTTTGAAATAAGCATGCTATATATTTTTATAACAACAGACGTAAGTGTGATGCCTCTCTAATTATTGCAGTTAGTTAGGTCTCCTTCTTTTTCCATTTTCACCAACAATCCTAGCTTCCGTTCATCAGGGTTTGCCTCCTCATGCCACATTCTACAAAAAAATCTTGAAAATATTCTTGAGGTCACTTCCTTTTCAGCCAGTATCATCTCAGCAGTTATTCCATCGTAACCAGGGGCTTTCCTTCTGAGTTTTTTTAATAATAACTTCGACTTCAAACACACTGAACTCATTCATGGGCACATAAAGGTCTTCATCAGCTTCAGCACGAATATTCACATATTTCAAATTGAGTCTAAATAACTCGTAGGAATCACCAACTCAGATTAATTGATCAACAGGGTATAGTTCACAAATACTTATCTATAAGTCAAATTGAATTTTTTTATGTCGATTCAATGACTAAAGACATCTGGTATTCGAAGGAATCACCAAATGACAAAGCCGTCCATGTTCGGTTTCGTCGTAAACTTTTAATAAACGAATTTCCAACAGTATAAACAGTAGTCCTAACTACCAAGTGTTTCAGCATTACCAAAGCATTCATGTTCTCAAGCTACATATTTTTTTCATGATCATATCTTTAGAAAGGCAAAACCATTCTGACAGACTATCCTCCTAAATTATTCAAAAACAATTTCCCTCACTAAATGACATGCAAAAACTACGAGAAAATCATCGTCAGAGAGTAATCACAGTTTCACTCCGCCTTTGGCCTCAAGGGTATAATAATCACGTTATAGGGGATTGAATAACATTTAGAGGGGATCGAATCCCTCTACAAGTAGGACCGAATTCGATTAGGTGGTAAGCGGTCGCCCGTCTCTCGGTATTGTTTCCCTGATAAGGCAGAAAATAGAGTGTCAGATCCGCTTAACCCGCGCCAACAGCGGACGGGGAAACTACTTTCTGGGGGTTGCGAAGACGGGGACATTATAAGAGCCGAAAAATGTCTGGTAACACTGACAGAATTAGAGCTACAAAGAGATAATGAAATTCATTTCATAATTACTACAAACCACATTTTCAACCAGTATAAAAAGGTTTTCCATTGCGGTAAACTAGAGACACAGAATACCCTGAAATAAAATCTTTATCTACCTATATGAAGTATGGCTGTTACCACCACGCGAACATAAAACTCGAGAGGAATTTTGCAATATTCCTTTTATCTTTGGAAGACATATTTCCTGTGAGTAATCAAGGAAAAAGTAATGATAGAATTACTTTTCACTCCATGCTATGAGCCACAGCCATTAATACTAAAGGAAAATAAAGAACTAGAATACAACAGTTCAACCAACTTGAATTAATAAAGGTTTCATAAAAGCTCAGTCCAAGCCTCAGCACAAGGCAGACATATTTCTTCCTTTAATTACCTAATACTAACAGAGCGGTAATGTTATGCAGTTGAGATTATGAAAACTCATAGTAACCTGCCCTTGTTTGATAAACTCATTTATGCTACACCCATTTGGTCTGAATCTTCTTTGGTTTAGAGGTCAAGGCTAAAACTAAAGGCTAGAACTGAAGGTTAAAACTAAAGCTTCAAGACGAAAAGAATAACGTTCACCGCTTCTCTCCCTCAATTTTCATTTGATAAGAGGTGTCAAGGTGTAAAGGTTCTGTAAAGATGACAATGATATTTGAAATTATTGGGCACAAAAAAAAAAAAAAAAAAAAAAAAAATTAAGGGACTTCAAAAGATATTCTAAAGACAACATAATTATAACCCAAAATGTCATGATGACATCAATGGAAACATATTCTAGATAATAAAGACAAGTTATGTAAAATGTTCATTAACCTATTGCAGATATCCTAAAAGACTGTCCTATCATTATCTCTCGCCTGAACGTAGAGTAGGATAAATTGATAAAAAAAAGGAATGAGTTCAAGCCTACAGCTATTGGCATTCTTAATAAACGGCTCTATTCTTTCTATCGCGGTCGCTTTTAGTCTTATTACCCTCCTACTTCTATTTCAGTTTTCTTATCTCTGTTCATCTACTCCATCTCCTTCTCTTCCCTCCGTCGATACCAATTTTCCATGCTGATTTTGTCTCCCAACCAAATTTCTCAAATTCTTTCTTTCCCTTTTCTCCCTTCCCCATTTTTGCACTTCCTCATCTTTTACAACCATGTTTTTCTACGCCCGTCCCCTTTGCTCCTTGTGTGAATCCATCACTCGAATCCTTCCCTCTGCTTAATCGCCCTCTTTTTATTTTTATTTTTATTTTGTCCTTCTCGGAGCCTAAACTCGTCAATTGACAATAAACGAACAATTTAATCTCAAACTGAATTTCTGATGTATGCGCATGGTGGCACATTCAAGTGCTGCCTATATCGGGTGGTTCTTTTTTCTTCATTTCAGATTTTACTCTCTCTCTCTCTCTCTCTCTCTCTCTCTCTCTCTCTCTCTCTCTCTCTCTCTCTCTCTCTCTCTCTCTCTCTCTCTCTCTCTCTCTCACATGCGGGAATCATTCTTATTCCAAAACCTTTCTATAATGAAGAGGAATACTGGGAAGAGAGACGAGAGCCTGCGACATATTAGAATAGTTAGAATGGACATGAGCGTATATTTCAATTATTCAGATTACCTTCAAAGTCTATTAAACCTTTTCAACTGTCCCTTAATACAGAAAGACATACGGTTCTCTAAAATACTATCAAAACTGATATAAGAATACTAGGAAAAAGTAGAAATAATAAATATACAAACCAACAATGCGTTTGTTATAACAGTAAAAAATTCAAGAAAATGGCAGTCTCAAACACGTAAATAGACACTTTAGTAGACTTCCATTAATCAATATGACTCAAGGACCCATTCATTGGATTTTCAATGTTTATTGCTAGATTCAGTAAAGTTTTTAGGAATCTATATGGTTACCAGGTTATGTTTATATAAAGTAGAACGTTCAATAGTTGAATATTTGCGCATTTTATGCTTGCTCCTTTCAGTAGTAAATCACCTAAAAATACAAAAACATAGTATTGCATATGTTTGCGATGTGGAGCTAACTACAGAAGAAGAAATTATGTATATCGCAGCTATTGAGAAGGAAGGAAAGAGAGAGAGAGAGAGAGAGAGAGAGAGAGAGAGAGAGAGAGAGAGAGAGAGAGAGAGAGAGAGAGAGAGAGAGAGAGCATATCGAAGTGTTCGTTCTAGTCTGCGTATGTTGCACGTAATATTTTAGTAGCTGCTAAGCAAACATTAATGCCTGTAGCCAAATTTATTCATCGCAAAGAAAATAAAAATTACTATGAGAAATAGTGTTAACTAATTTTAAAGAATAGAAAATATTCATAATGTCTCATTAACTCAACTAAAACCATCCTGTTCCAAGTAAAAATTAAACACCAGCGCATGTAAAAAAGAAATCTATCCACTTAGAAAAATATCATTAGCTCTCCTATGCAATGAAAATACTCCCCTACTTCTGACTGCAACGGAGTTTACTGTGGGAGGCTTCATAAGTACCTAAACCTATCTGGGTATAACCACTCTGAGCGGGGCTGTTGCGGAGGATTAGCGCTTCTGGCTGTGGATTCCAACCCCGCGTGTGAGCCCAGATTAGTATCCAATTGTGCGGTGATGGGATTACACGCCGCGCTGCCGATGCTTTTTTGTCATCTGCGAGGGAAGAGAAAGAGAGGGAATGCCGCTGCAGATAGATTCTCCAAACAAAGATCTTTTATTTTTATTTTTTGAAGGCTTTGTTTTTAATTGCACGTTTTTATATA
>NC_090750.1:35304704-35319704 GCF_036898095.1 Palaemon carinicauda | reverse complement strand
ACCCATTCGGCCACGAAGAAAGATAAAAGTCAATGACAATTCTACTGTACTTATACCTGTCGAATTCAGGTATTTTGTACTTAGAATTGAAATCAACCCATCTTCACCATCGTAGCTAATTGGTAGTTTGTTACTTGGCATTCAATTAATGATAAATTTTGCACATTTTTACGTGTTTTTCATATTCAAATAAGCCATATATATTTTTGATATATTAATGTCTGGATTCTCTTAACGACCTCGGGATCAGAGCCCCAGGCGAAATCACACAAAGACAAGAGCTTGGCTCCGGCCGGGAATCGAACCCTGGTCGGCAAGCTTATATAGACAGTGACTAACCCATTCGGCCACGAAGAAAGATAAAAGTCAATGACAATTCTACTGTACTTATACCTGTCGAATTCAGGTATTTTGTACTTAGAATTGAAATCAACCCATCTTCACCATCGTAGCTAATTGGTAGTTTGTTACTTGGCATTCAATTAAGGATAAATTTTGCACATTTTTACGTGTTTTTCATATTCAAATAAGCCATATATATTTTTGATATATTAATGTCTGGATTCTCTTAACAACCTCGGGATCAGAGCCCCAGGCGAAATCACACAAAGACAAGAGCTTGGCTCCGGCCGGGAATCGAACCCTGGTCGGCAAGCTTATATAGACAGTGACTAACCCATTCGGCCACGAAGAAAGATAAAAGTCAATGACAATTCTACTGTACTTATACCTGTCGAATTCAGGTATTTTGTACTTAGAATTGAAATCAACCCATCTTCACCATCGTAGCTAATTGGTAGTTTGTTACTTGGCATTCAATTAATGATAAATTTTGCACATTTTTACGTGTTTTTCATATTCAAATAAGCCATATATATTTTTGATATATTAATGTCTGGATTCTCTTAACGACCTCGGGATCAGAGCCCCAGGCGAAATCACACAAAGACAAGAGCTTGGCTCCGGCCGGGAATCGAACCCTGGTCGGCAAGCTTATATAGACAGTGACTAACCCATTCGGCCACGAAGAAAGATAAAAGTCAATGACAATTCTACTGTACTTATACCTGTCAAATTCAGGTATTTTGTACTTAGAATTGAAATCAACCCATCTTCACCATCGTAGCTAATTGGTAGTTTGTTACTTGGCATTCAATTAATGATAAATTTTGCACATTTTTACATGTTTTTCATATTCAAATAAGCCATATATATTTTTGATATATTAATGTCTGGATTCTCTTAACGACCTCGGGATCAGCGCCCCAGGCGAAATCACACAAAGACAAGAGCTTGGCTCCGGCCGGGAATCGAACCCTGGTCGGCAAGCTTATATAGACAGTGACTAACCCATTCGGCCACGAAGAAAGATAAAAGTCAATGACAATTCTACTGTACTTATACCTGTCGAATTCAGGTATTTTGTACTTAGAATTGAAATCAACCCATCTTCACCATCGTAGCTAATTGGTAGTTTGTTACTTGGCATTCAATTAATGATAAATTTTGCACATTTTTACGTGTTTTTCATATTCAAATAAGCCATATATATTTTTTATATATTAATGTCTGGATTCACTTAACGACCTCGGGATCAGAGCCCCAGGCGAAATCACACAAAGACAAGAGCTTGGCTCCGGCCGGGAATCGAACCCTGGTCGGCAAGCTTATATAGACAGTGACTAACGCATTCGGCCACGAAGAAAGATAAAAGTCAATGACAATTCTACTGTACTTATACCTGACGAATTCAGGTATTTTGTACTTAGAATTGAAATCAACCCATCTTCACCATCGTAGCTAATTGGTAGTTTGTTACTTGGCATTCAATTAATGATAAATTTTGCACATCTTTACGTGTTTTTCATATTCAAATAAGCCATATATATTTTTGATATATTAATGTCTGGATTCTCTTAACGACCTCGGGATCAGAGCCCCAGGCGAAATCACACAAAGACAAGAGCTTGGCTCCGGCCGGGAATCGAACCCTGGTCGGCAAGCTTATATAGACAGTGACTAACCCATTCGGCCACGAAGAAAGATAAAAGTCAATGACAATTCTACTGTACTTATACCTGTCGAATTCAGGTATTTTGTACTTAGAATTGAAATCAACCCATCTTCACCATCGTAGCTAATTAGTAGTTTGTTACTTGGCATTCAATTAATGATAAATTTTGCACATTTTTACGTGTTTTTCATATTCAAATAAGCCATATATATTTTTGATATATTAATGTCTGGATTCTCTTAACGACCTCGGGATCAGAGCCCCAGGCGAAATCACACAAAGACAAGAGCTTGGCTCCGGCCGGGAATTGAACCCTGGTCGGCAAGCTTATATAGACAGGGACTAACCCATTCGGCCACGAAGAAAGATAAAAGTCAATGTCAATTCTACTGTACTTATACCTGTCGAATTCCGGTATTTTGTACTTAGAATTGAAATCAACCCATCTTCCCCATTGTAGCTAATTGGTAGTTTGTTACTTGGCATTCAATTAATGATAAATTTTGCACATTTTTACGTGTTTTTCATATTCAAATAAGCCATATATATTTTTGATATATTAATGTCTGGATTCTCTTAACGACCTCGTGATCAGAGCCCCAGGCGAAATCACACAAAGACAAGAGCTTGGCTCCGGCCGGGAATCGAACCCTGGTCGGCAAGCTTATATAGACAGTGACTAACCCATTCGGCCACGAAGAAAGATAAAAGTCAATGATTTCGCCTGGGGCTCTGATCCCGAGGTCGTTAAGAGAATCCAGACATTAATATATCAAAAATATATATGGCTTATTTGAATATGAAAAACACGTAAAAATGTGCAAAATTTATCATTAATTGAATGCCAAGTAACAAACTACCAATTAGCTACGATGGTGAAGATGGGTTGATTTCAATTCTAAGTACAAAATACCTGAATTCGACAGGTATAAGTACAGTAGAATTGTCATTGACTTTTATCTTTCTTCGTGGCCGAATGGGTTAGTCACTGTCTATATAAGCTTGCCGACCAGGGTTCGATTCCCGGCCGGAGCCAAGCTCTTGTCTTTGTGTGATTTCGCCTGGGGCTCTGATCCCGAGGTCGTTAAGAGAATCCAGACATTAATATATCAAAAATATATATGGCTTATTTGAATATGAAAAACACGTAAAAATGTGCAAAATTTATCATTTATTGAATGCCAAGTAACAAACTACCAATTAGCTACAATGGTGAAGATGGGTTGATTTCAATTCTAAGTACAAAATACCTGAATTCGACAGGTATAAGTACAGTAGAATTGTCATTGACTTTTATCTTTCTTCGTGGCCGAATGGGTTAGTCACTGTCTATATAAGCTTGCCGACCAGGGTTCGATTCCCGGCCGGAGCCAAGCTCTTGTCTTTGTGTGATTTCGCCTGGGGCTCTGATCCCGAGGTCGTTAAGAGAATCCAGACATTAATATATCAAAAATATATATGGCTTATTTTAATATGAAAAACACGTAAAAATGTGCAAAATTTATCATTAATTGAATGTCAAGTAACAAACTACCAATTAGCTACGATGGTGAAGATGGGTTGATTTCAATTCTAAGTACAAAATACCTGAATTCGACAGGTATAAGTACAGTAGAATTGTCATTGACTTTTATCTTTCTTCGTGGCCGAATGGGTTAGTCACTGTCTATATAAGCTTGCCGACCAGGGTTCGATTCCCGGCCGGAGCCAAGCTCTTGTCTTTGTGTGATTTCGCCTGGGGCTCTGATCCCGAGGTCGTTAAGAGAATCCAGACATTAATATATCAAAAATATATATGGCTTATTTGAATATGAAAAACACGTAAAAATGTGCAAAATTTATCATTAATTGAATGCCAAGTAAAAAACTACCAATTAGCTACGATGGTGAAGATGGGTTGATTTCAATTCTAAGTACAAAATACCTGAATTCGACAGGTATAAGTACAGTAGAATTGTCATTGACTTTTATCTTTCTTCGTGGCCGAATGGGTTAGTCACTGTCTATATAAGCTTGCCGACCAGGGTTCGATTCCCGGCCGGAGCCAAGCTCTTGTCTTTGTGTGATTTCGCCTGGGGCTCTGATCCCGAGGTCGTTAAGAGAATCCAGACATTAATATATCAAAAATATATATGGCTTATTTGAATATGAAAAACACGTAAAAATGTGCAAAATTTATCATTAATTGAATGCCAAGTAACAAACTACCAATTAGCTACGATGGTGAAGATGGGTTAATTTCAATTCTAAGTACAAAATACCTGAATTCGACAGGTATAAGTACAGTAGAATTGTCATTGACTTTTATCTTTCTTCGTGGCCGAATGGGTTAGTCACTGTTTATATAAGCTTGCCGACCAGGGTTCGATTCCCGGCCGGAGCCAAGCTCTTGTCTTTGTGTGATTTCGCCTGGGGCTCTGATCCCGAGGTCGTTAAGAGAATCCAGACATTAATATATCAAAAATATATATGGCTTATTTGAATATGAAAAACACGTAGAAATGTGCAAAATTTATCATTAATTGAATGCCAAGTAACAAACTACCAATTAGCTACGATGGTGAAGATGGGTTGATTTCAATTCTAAGTACAAAATACCGGAATTCGACAGGTATAAGTACAGTAGAATTGTCATTGACTTTTATCTTTCTTCGTGGCCGAATGGGTTAGTCACTGTCTATATAAGCTTGCCGACCAGGGTTCGATTCCCGGCCGGAGCCAAGCTCTTGTCTTTGTGTGATTTCGCCTGGGGCTCTGATCCCGAGGTCGTTAAGAGAATCCAGACATTAATATATCAAAAATATATATGGCTTATTTGAATATGAAAAACACGTAAAAATGTGCAAAATTTATCATTAATTGAATGCCAAGTAACAAACTACCAATTAGCTACGATGGTGAAGATGGGTTGATTTCAATTCTAAGTACAAAATACCTGAATTCGACAGGTATAAGTACAGTAGAATTGTCATTGACTTTTATCTTTCTTCGTGGCCGAATGGGTTAGTCACTGTCTATATAAGCTTGCCGACCAGGGTTCGATTCCCGGCCGGAGCCAAGCTCTTGTCTTTGTGTGATTTCGCCTGGGGCTCTGATCCCGAGGTTGTTAAGAGAATCCAGACATTAATATATCAAAAATATATATGGCTTATTTGAATATGAAAAACACGTAAAAATGTGCAAAATTTATCATTAATTGAATGCCAAGTAACAAACTACCAATTAGCTACGATGGTGAAGATGGGTTGATTTCAATTCTAAGTACAAAATACCTGAATTCGACAGGTATAAGTACAGTAGAATTGTCATTGACTTTTATCTTTCTTCGTGGCCGAATGGGTTAGTCACTGTCTATATAAGCTTGCCGACCAGGGTTCGATTCCCGGCCGGAGCCAAGCTCTTGTCTTTGTGTGATTTCGCCTGGGGCTCTGATCCCGAGGTCGTTAAGAGAATCCAGACATTAATATATCAAAAATATATATGGCTTATTTGAATATGAAAAACACGTAAAAATGTGCAAAATTTATCATTAATTGAATGCCAAGTAACAAACTACCAATTAGCTACGATGGTGAAGATGGGTTGATTTCAATTCTAAGTACAAAATACCTGAATTCGACAGGTATAAGTACAGTAGAATTGTCATTGACTTTTATCTTTCTTCGTGGCCGAATGGGTTAGTCACTGTCTATATAAGCTTGCCGACCAGGGTTCGATTCCCGGCCGGAGCCAAGCTCTTGTCTTTGTGTGATTTCGCCTGGGGCTCTGATCCCGAGGTCGTTAAGAGAATCCAGACATTAATATATCAAAAATATATATGGCTTATTTGAATATGAAAAACACGTAAAAATGTGCAAAATTTATCATTAATTGAATGCCAAGTAACAAACTACCAATTAGCTACGATGGTGAAGATGGGTTGATTTCAATTCTAAGTACAAAATACCTGAATTCGACAGGTATAAGTACAGTAGAATTGTCATTGACTTTTATCTTTCTTCGTGGCCGAATGGGTTAGTCACTGTCTATATAAGCTTGCCGACCAGGGTTCGATTCCCGGCCGGAGCCAAGCTCTTGTCTTTGTGTGATTTCGCCTGGGGCTCTGATCCCGAGGTCGTTAAGAGAATCCAGACATTAATATATCAAAAATATATATGGCTTATTTGAATATGAAAAACACGTAAAAATGTGCAAAATTTATCATTAATTGAATGCCATGTAACAAACTACCAATTAGCTACGATGGTGAAGATGGGTTGATTTCAATTCTAAGTACAAAATACCTGAATTCGACAGGTATAAGTACAGTAGAATTGTCATTGACTTTTATCTTTCTTCGTGGCCGAATGGGTTAGTCACTGTCTATATAAGCTTGCCGACCAGGGTTCGATTCCCAGCCGGAGCCAAGCTCTTGTCTTTGTGTGATTTCGCCTGGGGCTCTGATCCCGAGGTCGTTAAGAGAATCCAGACATTAATATATCAAAAATATATATGGCTTATTTGAATATATATATATATATGTATGTATATCTATTAGTATATACAGTATGTATGTATGTATGTATGTATGTATGTATGTATGTATGCATATAAACATACTGTGTATATATATATATATATATATATATATATATATATATATATATATATATATATATACATATATATATGCGGGTGTGTATGTGTACTGTATATGTATATATGGAGTCGTCTACATAAAGTATATACAATATATATATATATATGTTACAGTCAATCTCTAAATCCAGACAATTTGTAAAGTGACTGATTATTTCAGGTAATTTGTGAACTGCCTAGTTCACCAAGTCATTTTATAAATCAGCTGAAAATCGCAGACAATTTACAAAGTGACTAAAATTTTGATAGATTTTCTTGGCATAATGACTGAAATGATCCTGTGTGTGTTTGTTTTAACTAGCTGTTACCCTCTCACTGCCATTGCAGGCAAAGGGTACAGGCGTCTGCGGGCTGAACAGCTAATTAGAGCAGTTGTGTGTTGGCCTTGTCCTTGACACTGTCCTTCCGTGAGGTGTAGGCCAATTTATTTGGGGAAGCTATGGCGTGTTCCCAAGAAGAAAATTTCTACGAGAAAGTGATGTTGAAGAAGAACTCTGATTCAAAGTCATTAATACTAACTAAAATTGAGTACTACAATCTGATAGAGGAACTCAAGAGTTGCATCAAGTGCAAAACGCAAATCAAATCGGCAGTATCACATTCTTGGACGTTACGAAGTTCTTCAGTGTGGTGGTGTTGAAAAGTTAATAAAAAAACGGAAGGATGAAACTCAAGAACTTGTTTATTTTGTACACGTTGAGGATATGTTTGAAACTATAAAACGTGCTCACATTGCTACGGGACATGGCGGAAGAGACAAAATGGCCAAAGAGCTGTCAAAATATGCGAACATAACTAGAGATACTATAGAACTGTTCAAATCTTTGTGTGTTCAGTGTCAAAAGAAAGGGAAGAGATGTGCGACAAAGGGAGTAACTGTCAAAGCGATTTTATCTAAGGATTACGGTTCACGATCTCAGGTGGACCTTGTTGACATGCAGTCTTGCGCCAAAGGAAAGTATAAGTGGATAATGGTGTAAGAAGATCATCTAACAAAGTATTGCATATTGCGCCCCTAACTTCAAAAAGAGCCGCTGAGGTTGCATTCCAGCCAATGGACATATTCTTAATGTTCGGGGCCCCTCAAATTCTTCAGAGTGATAATGGTAGTGAATTTACAGCATTGGTAATTTCGGAACTCAAACTTCTTTGGCCAGACCTGTTGATTGTGCATGGTAAACCAAGGCATCCACAGAGCCAGGGATCTGTTGAACGCCTTAACTGTGATATAAAAGACATGCTTATTTCATGGTTAGGGGATAATGATACAACTGACTGGCCCATGGGACTCAGGTTTGTGCAGTTCCAAAAGAACTCCAGATACCATTCTGGAATCAAACAATCTCCATACAAAGCACCCTTTGGTGTTGACGCCAGAGTAGGTCTACGTTCAACTGCACTTCCAGAAGAAGTTTTGAGGACAATAATCACTGAAGAGGATTTACTTGGAGCTTACAGTTTCTCCTCTGACTCTACTCGGCCAGACGAATCACCCAAGTTCACGAACTCTCCAGACGATTCACCTGAATGTTCTGCTCCTCCAAATGATTCGCCAGAGGAGTTCGCTCAGCCAGGTAGATGCAAAAAAATGAATAAATAAATAAATAAATAAATAAATAAATAAATAAGGAAAGAAAAGTAACTGCATTAATTCTTTGTTTTCGTTTATTCAGATGGTTCATCAGAGAGCTCTGCTCCTCCAAATGACTCGCCAGAGGACTTCGCTCAGCAAGGTAGAGATGGAAAAAAAATACTGTTATAAAATATAACTGATAAAGAATTGGATTAAATTTAATTTGGTTAAATTTCAAACTACATGACAAGTCTATCACCATTAATTATTTCTTTTTATTTTGTTATTAAGGAAAGAAAAGTAACTGCATTAATTCTTTGTTTTTGTTTATTCAGATGGTTCATCAGAGAGCTCTGCTCTATAAAAAAAAATCTTTTGTTATAAAATGTAAATATAAAACTAATTTGGTTAAATTCCAAACCACATGGCAAGTCTATCTCCACTGATTAAATGTTCTTTTGTTATTAAGGAAAGAAAAGTAACTGCATTTATTCTTCGTTTTCCTTTATTCAGATTGCTCAGCAGAGGGCTCTGCCTATCCAGTCAGTCCAACCTGTGGCCAGAATCCTCAAGGAAGACTTCATCAGCTCCAAGAAGACAGAGCACTTCAACGGTCCAGAGCATCAGCTGGTCAGTTAGCTCAAGCTGAGTGCATGGACGAATGTAGTCGTTTAGAACACGTCCCAGGTGATCCAGGAGATAACGTGACAATTCCCATCCCGTTAGTTGATCGAGGGAAAGGTGATCCCCGAAATGTTATCGGTGTTATCCTAGATCGTAACGAAAATGACATGTATCGAATAGGCGTGAGAGATGGGATACTCAAGGGGCGCTATAGTAGGAGCCAATTTGATATCTGCAGCCATCAACTGTATAGTATTGATGAAATAAGTGCAGACAAGGAAATAGGACTTCGTCAAGCAGTACAGCAATCATCTAGGTTTGGTGGTCAAGGTTATGCTAAGTGCAATTGTACTGCAGGCAAGAAACAGTGTCAAACAAATCGCTGTAAATGTTACAAAGAAGGTCACAAGTGTAATAGTCGGTGCCACTCTAGTTTTAACTGTAAGAATAAAAAATGATATAATAATAAAAATGTCGCATTTTAGAATTAAGTTTTAATTTTGTAATTATCTCGTTCCTCAGGTTTTAGAAAATAAAGATTTACTCAAGAAACAGGTTTGTTTTTCTGTCTGTTCATTACAGTGCCACTCTAGTTTAAATTGTAAGAATAAAAAATGAAAAATAATAAAAATGTCGCATTTTAGAACACACACACACGTTCCTCGGCCGGGAGGGGTCGGAGAGTTGTGATCCATAGCAGGATCATTTCAGTCATTATGCCAAGAAAATCTATCAAAATTTTAGTCACTTAGTAAATTGTCTGCGATTTTCAGCTGATTTATAAAATGACTGAGTGAACTAGGCAGTTCACAAATTACCTGAAATAATTAGTCACTTTACAAATTGTCTGGATTTATAGATTGACTGTAACATATATATATATACATATATAAATTATACATATATATATATATATATATATATATATATATATATATATATATATATATGTGTATACATATATAAACTATACACACACACACACATATATATATATATATATATATATATACATATATTTATATATACATATATATGTATATATATATATATGTATATATATGTATATATATATATATATATATATATATATATATATATATATATATATATATATCTCCACTGAAGCACGAAGGCCTCACACATAGCCTACCACAAGCGTCTGTTTAGGGTCTTCCTATGCCAGTATATACCCGCAAGTTTTCTTAGGTCGTAAATTTATCGTCTTCTCTTCCTTCCCCTACTTCGTTTGCAGTCTCTAAGCATCTATTCCGTTATTCTTCTTGTCCATCTATTATCTGTCATTCTCATTATATTTCATACCCATTTCCATTTTTTTTCCCACATGTTGTTAGAATATCCTTTACTTTAGTTTGCTCTCGTATCCTTATTGCTCTTTCTTAGTATCATACCCATCATTATTCTCTCCATATTTCTTTGAGTTGTAACTAACTTATGTTCTAAGGTTTTAGTAAGGCTCCAAGTGTCTGAAGCACTTGTTAATAGTGGTAGGACTCTCTGATTAAATACTTCTATTCAAAGAAAGTTGCATTTTACTTTTCATAATCTAATTTTGTTAGCCAAAAGCTCTTTATCCCATACTTATCATTCTTTTAATTTCGGTCTCATGTCTTAGGGAAACACATACTGTATGTTCTAAGTACGTATATTCATTAACAATATCTACAGGTTCGTCCATAGCTCTTATTGTTGTCTCTGCATTTTCATTGTACATAATCCCATTTTTACTCATACTCGTTTTGCAGTCATACTTTTCAGCTTTCTCTATTCCAAACATTTATCATCATTTTCAATCCCTCACATGATTCACTAAATAGAACTATATCATCTGTAAATCTTAAGTTGTTTAGGTGTCCACCTTTAATCTTAATTCCTACATTTCCCTAATCCACATTCTTAAAAATAATTTAGGAGATAGGGTTTCTTTGCCTAACTCCTTTGTCAATCGGAATTTTCTCACTATATTAATTTTAGGATTGCTGTACTTCCCGTATAAATATCTTCAAGTGTTGTAACATAATATTCTTCCATTCTTTGTCTATGAAGGGCTTTCATAGCTGCTGAAGTTTTGACAGAATCAAAAGCTTTTTCATAGTCTACAACTGTCATAGATAGGGGCTTGTCAAACTCTGGAATTTTCCATTAGGTGTTTAATCACATGGATATGGTCTGTTGTTGAATAGCCACGCCTAAAGCATGTCTGCTTTCTTTCTAAATTAAAGTTTAACTGTCTTTCTATTCGGCTAAATATGATATTTGTAAATATTCTATATATTACTGGAAGTAAACTTACTGGGCGGTAAGTTTTTGTGAATTAGTATATTTATAAACATTTTGTTTTGTTGATATTTCAATTTTCATCATTTAAAGCAGGTATCTGTTGGTATCTTGTTTCAAGTCTTCTTTTCATTAATTTGATGCTTCTTCATATTTTTTTAGTGTTAACTCAGTTTTGGTCGGATTGTGTTTACGAATGTCTTGGGATTTCAGTTTCTTTATTGTTTTGCATAGTTCTGCTAACTCTTCTATTTGTAATCTTGCGGATTTTACCCTTTTTTCGTGATTTTGTTTATTTAGTTTTTGGTGTTTTCTAATAGTTTCTTTTTATGTTGTTTAGTACCCTTTCCACCTATCTCTTGTGCTGATACAAATACAAATTTTGTTAAATGACTGTTCCTTTCTTCTTTACTTGCTTCCATTTCATCATGTAGCTTGGAATACCTAAACTAAACACATCACATTTTCCCCTTATTACAGGAGTGTTTATTTCCTTTCTAAAAAATATTTTATCTCTTTCTTTCCTTAGACCAAGACAGATTTTACTTCTCACCATACTATAGTAGCTTGACTTGACTTGTTTAATACTTTTACATCTTTAACTAAATCAACCTTTTCGTTGAGAGTGAATATTTGATTTTCCGTTTCTCTATGTCCATTTTTAATGCCCCTTTTTATAACAAAAAAGGTGGGGGTTCATAATTTTAAGATTATTACTTTCTGTAAATTCTATGTATGTTTTTCTACACACACACACACACACACACACACACATATATATATATATATATATATATATATATATATATATATATATACACATATGTGTGTGTGTGCGTGTGTGTGTGGCAGGAGTAGCTTCTGAAAAAGAACATGACTGTGGCTACCTCGATCATAATCAATTACTGAATCTGGAATTAATCCCCAACTGCAGAAAACTTCCAAAGCTGTAGAGCTTCTTACAACTTCCCATAAAGCTCTTTTCACGTAATATATTCATATTTTTCTTAGACTTCCTCATATCATTCCTCCTGACACATCTGAGTTATAGAAAAACGGATATGGTGAAAATAGGTTGATATCGAGTCTTAGTACAGATTCCTGAATTCGTCTGGATGTACTTATATCTCCCTTGACAATTCATTGGACGAGTACACTATTGCAATTATTTCGCCTCGGAGGCATAGGTCCGAGTCCCTGTTAGAAGCAGGATATAAGTTCTCAAGGTTAAATTGAAATCAAATTCCATTTGCTATTGTTAAATATGTACATATACAGTATATATATACACACACACACACACACATATATATATATATATATATATATATATATATATATATATATATACAGTATATATATATATATATATATATATATATATATATATATATATATATATATATATATATATGTGTGTGTGTGTGTGTGTGTATAGATAAATACACACACACATACATATATATATATATATATATATATATATACATATATATATGCATATATATATATGTATATATATATGTATATATATGTATATATATATATATATATATATATATATATATATTTATATATATTAGTATGTGTATATGAATATATACTTGTGTGTGATTGTATATATGTGCGAGTATATTCACGCATGACTCCACCCATATATAAATAGGGGTAATGAGAAAAATATGAATATTTGCCATAGATCAGGCGAGAAATTTTCAAGCCGACCGGAAAAGTGGATCAGTATGGGACGAAATCTGTGATCACCAGGATGCCATGATCTCATCGATGGCTCTAATTCTCAGGCAGGGAAAATATTCCTCCGTTCCTCTGACGGAAAAAAATTATGTGGAAACTTATCTAAAAAGAAGATTTTATAATACATTTATGAAATGAACATGAACCGTAGGTGTTACTAAATTCAGTTCCAAGCGTGGATTATAATTAAAAAATTAAGCAATAGATTATCTAATGATGGTTGTTGCCTCAATAAACTGAATTGATTAGAAAAGATATTTCCTTCATATCAATGTCAAATGTAAGTTTATGAAGTAATAAACAGTTTCATGGGCACGTAAAATTTGTTAAAATTCATTTATCTTTCTGAATAATGACAAATGCGTCTTTAAAAAAGCTCGCAGGTACAGTACATAAAAGAATTTTAAATTCTGCAATCATATAGTAGCAATGTTTAATGAAACAGGTTAGCCCTCGAGTTATCGGGACTTTCACATAGTATCATTGCTGTTGGGTAATGAGCACCAACGCATGACTTCATGTGAAACCTGGTAATAGTCCTCTTTAAAAGTTTGTTTACTTGTATCATATGATTTTGTCATGCGATAGTGTTCTACACAAACAATATTAATTAAGAGAGAAAAAGAGTGGGATCCTAGAGAAAGAACTAGAAAAATCCCGGAAAACACGGGCAAGAAGAAAATTCCAGATTGTGACTATAAGTCATAAAGAAACACTTACTAAACAAAGATATATGAGGTGTGTTGATTATCACAGAGTTGTTGTTGACAGTTGTTGTGAGATTTAAGAATGGGCTGCCGCTAACCTTACCGGAATGAACATACAGTCATTAGGGAACCAATAAGCTATTTAAGACAAATATGCATTGCTTTCTTTCTTTTTTGTTATTTTTTACTAGTGCTGGCTTCGAGTAAGCAATCCGATTACCCTTTTGCTCGCCCTCTCCATTTATAAAATTTGAAAAAAAAAGTTGAGTAATTTTACTCTATTGCGAGCAAATGTGTTGTTCTTTCTATGAAAACGTTATAAAATACAACAAACATTTTAGAAAAACATTCTTTCAGGGTCATCCCGTCAACATCCCCAATCACCCTAGTTTCAGATAAGCTTCCCTTTTGCATACCCATTCTCCTGCCGTCCCTTCCCCTCCCCTCCCCTCTCAGAATCCCATCCAAACCGCCCCTCCCCCCTAGAACGTCGATTCCTCACCCTAGTTAGTCACCAATGTAATAAAGGAATGCATAAGATAATCTGGCGCGATATATGGGTTCTGAACCAGTGTTTTAGGGGGCGAGAGAGGGATCCAATTGTGTGTGGATAGGATTAGAGCCGGGATGTGTGATGCTCTTCTTGATGATGTTGCTGCTGCTGCTGGCGGTACCGCAGCCCCGGAGGCTATGGCAGGGTTTGAAAAACATTCATTGGCTTTGTTGCTTCTATACATCTGATAGAACAAGCGGATCTGTGTTTGTGAATGGCTCTGCTTTTGTTTGCTTATTTTGGCTGCGTTTGTTTTTATGTTTCATTTATTGAATGATTGAGGGGTAGAGGACTTGGTTAAGTAGAACAATGGAAAGATCATATCAGTTTAATCATTGTTTATTTCATTTTCGTTTTATTGCTTCATTCATAGAATGAATTCAGAATATCAGGCTTTTGTAGGGTTAACAACTGAAAATTTATCGTCATTCGCATTCGCTTTGTTTGTTGGTCTAATTTTGTTGTATCTTTTATTCTAAAGTGGACTCAAGCTACCTTTGGAAGAAATCATATTAAACACCAAAGCATATTTCATGCAAACAAACTCATCACTATTACTAATGAACTAGCTATATCAAGGATTAGCTGGTAGTTATCACAGTTAATTTTGAAAAACACTCACTTCCATTGACAACGATGATAATTCTTTATACGAATGTCGAATTTATTCGCCCCTTGTGCTTATGCCTTTGAAAATACAATACAATAAAAATACTCTTATAACAAAGCGACGTTAGAAAAGAAGAGTAAGGTGTCTGGCTACATTAAACTAAAGATTCCAACCGAAATGCAATGTCACACTGTTGGTATATATTTCATGGGTTAATTACCCCTCTCT
>NC_090750.1:35292204-35297204 GCF_036898095.1 Palaemon carinicauda | reverse complement strand
TAAAGAAGAAATGGATAGTAATTTAACTAAATTTATTTTGGAATCATCACAAGCGATAGGTGAAAAACTTCTTAAACAAGATCAAGGAAAATTATCAGAAAAGACCATAAACTCAATAAAGAAAAGATTGGAAATACGGTAAAATCCAATTGATATGAAATATAGTTAGCAGAAGTACCCAAAACAATATTCAAACTAAAAATCCAAGATATTAGTTAACACAATCAGACCAAAATTAAGGAAACACTAAAGAAAGGAAGAAGCATCAAGTAATGAAAAGAGGGCTTGAAACAAGATGCCACCAGATATTTGCTTTAAAGGATGAAAATTAAAATATTATCAATAAAAGAGATGGCGGGATAAGAAATTGCAGTAATTTTCCATGCAATGCTATACAATAGCGATATAAGAAATAACTTTGCCAATAGAAGTAATGAACCACCTGACCCGGTACCAAAAGTTTCAGTAGGAGAAGTAAAGACAGCATTAAAAGTCATTAAAAGATGCAAAACAGCAGAACAATTGATTCATTATTAGATGGAGGAGATTTCATAGGAGCAAAACTCGCTTAACTTTACACACAATGTCTGGAGGAATGTTCTATATCTACAGCATTGAAAAACTTTATTATATTAATTCACGAAAAGGGTGACACGGAACCCCTGAAAATTACTGCTAAATAAGTTTAATTTTAGTAATGTATAAAATATTTATAAAGATCATATTAACTCAATTAGAAAGAGTTAGACTTTAAATTAACCAAGAGACCAGTCATGGTTTAAAAGTGGATATTCAACAACTGACCTCATCCATGTAACTAACCGGGTAATAGAAACATCAACAGAGTATTACAAACCACTATGCAAGGCATTTATAGATTATGAAAAAAGCTTTTGATTCTGTCAAAACATCAAGAGTAATAAAACCACTTCAAAGACAAGGATTTCATGAATATTATGTTACACTACTTGAAGACATCTATGCATGAAGTATAACAATTCTAAAACTACATAAATAAAAAGAAAAAAAGTTGATGGAAAAAATGCGTTAGACAGAGAAATCCCTTCTCTCCGAAATTATTCATACCGTGCCAGGAAGAAGTTTTTAAGAATTTAGATTTGGAAGACGTATAAATCAACGTTTAGGGGGAATAACTTAACTAACTAAGAATTGCAGATGACACAGTTCTAATCACTTAATCATGGGAGAAATTGCAAAAGATGATAGAAGATTTGAATAGAGAAAGCAGAAATGTAGGACTGAAAATGAATATAAGTAAAACTAAGATAATGTTCAATGAGAATGCAGAGACAACAATTAATGGTTATGGACGAGTCTAGACTCTAGAGATTCTTAATAAATAATCGTACTTAGAACAGCCAGTAAGGATTTCCCAGTAAATGAGCCCTAAATTAAAAGAAGAACAAGCATAGGATTGACAGCTTGTGATAAACAGTATGAAATTATGATATGTAAAATGCCACTTTCTCTAAAAAGAAAAGTATTTAATCAGTATTAACTAATGGATCAGAGACTTGAAGACTCACTAAAACATAAGCTAGTTACATGTGAAAGAGCAATAAAAAGATTAATGATGGGGATAAACCCTAAGAGACAGTAAAAGAACAACATGGATATGAGAGCAAACTAAACCAGAGGATATTTTAACATTTAAGAAAAAGAAATGGATATGAGCTGGGCATATAATATGAATGACAGATAAAAGATGGACAAGAAGAATAACAAAATGGGTCACTAGATATTGCAAATGAAGCAGGGAAAGAAAGAGAAAACGATGGATTGACAAGCTAAGAATATTTGCATAAACAGATGCGAATGGAAGGTCATGTCTGAGGCCTTCGTTCTGCAGTGGACTGACTAAAGCTGATGATGATGATTTTATTTTTATATATAGGATTCATCATTTGTCTTAACAATCATTTTAAAGGCCATCAAATAGAAATACTATACTAATAATGACTAAGCTCATTACTTAATAACTTCTATGATTATCAGAGCAACTTTTATAGTTGGTCTTTTAATTGCAAAAATCCTGTTGGTTTAAAATATATATTATTAAAAACTAATGAACTTTTGTGGGTCAATGTGCAGATGAAAAGCGATTGAATACTATACAAGAGAGTTTTTTCCCCAGACCCTTTCTATTATAGTTTCTTTCTTCTCTTTTCCTCTACTAAACACCGATAATCCTTAATCAATCTTGTATATAGAAGCCAAAATCGATCCCTGTAGATCAAATCACAATAAAATACTCGAACCTTTGAAGAAAGATGAGACTTCTCATAGTCCACAGCCTTTTCTTCATTTCTGACTTCAGAGTGTCAGCTGTAATGAGTAGACTTTCATGCGGAGAAAGGAAAAAATAACTGTGTGAAAATATTATACGATATATGCGATCCTTGTTGCCAGTCCTTTTAAAATTATGCAAGTATGCTGACCAAATAAAGTAGCATAAACTAAAGAAGTGGAAATCTTGTTCATAATAATAATAATAATAATAATAATAATAAAAATAATAATAATAATAATAATAATAATAATTATTATTATTATTATTATTATTATTATTATCATTATTATTGTTATTATTATTATTATTATTATTATTATTATTATTATTAATAATAATAATAATAATAATAATAATAATAATAATAATAATAATAATAATAATAATAAGCAGAGGGTCTCGTGTGAAAATACCTAAATAAAACCTCCTCTTTGAAGACTACTACTTATATGCTCGCAGCTTCAAAGCAAATAAAAGGAGTTGAACCGGATATAATAGTTTGATTCGGGTATCCACATGTCTGGTTTCACTCCATGTATAGCATCTGTGAATGAGTAAACACAATTGTCGGTCTAGTAATTCCCAAGATCTACATATATATTCCTTTAGACTTTGGTAAATCCTTAGTGAGGTCTGCCTCATTAATATAAATACTGCTGCTACTACTACTTCTATTTGTGATAATAATAATAATAATAATAATAATAATAATAATAATAATAGTAAAAAAACTAATAATAATAATAATAATAATAATAATAATAATGATAATAATAATAATAATAATAATAATAATGCAGAATAGATAATATCAATTAACTATTTAATCGACCATTGATAATATCAACCAGAGACAGCTTTCCATTTAGAGTATACTAATTGTTATAAGAAACAATACTTATGAAGATGGTAATTATTTGTACTTTTAATATTTCTAGTATTATTACTATCAATACAGTTATTAGTATTGTTGTTGTTGGTGTTGATGATGTAAAGATGATAATTACTAGGATGATCATATTTGAAAACTATTTAATAATACTAATATTAATAATACAACCATTATTTTCATCATTATCATCATTACTATTTTGTGATTATAATGATAACGAACAGGAAGATGAGGAAAACACTGGTAACTTTCATAATGATTATGATAATGATAACAATGATTTTACCACTATCACAACTACTACCACGACGAAAATAACACCGACACTGCGTCAACAAAGACTTTACATCGACCATCGATTGCGTAATGACATTACGATGTACTTATGATTACAGCGGCCGATAACATCTGCCAATCACACCAGGAGGGAGAAGGATCACCCAGTTACCGATTTCCCTTTTTATCAAGTCTCTATGGAGATGAATATTCCGGCTATGTGGAACTGTAATAGGGGTTTGATGTAACGACGCCTGCCATATGTCTGTGCTCTATTGGTTTGAGTTGATTGTTTGTTGTGGTCATATTTTTTCATCTCCAGGTTATTCCAATATGATAAATTTGTTGGATATATATATATATATATATATATATATGTATATATATATATATATACATGTATATATACATATATATACACACACATACATATATATATATATATATATATATATATATATTCAAATAAGCCATATATATTTTGATATATTAATGTCTGGATTCTCTTAACGACCTCGGCCGAATGGGTTAGTCACTGTCTATATAAGCTTGCCGACCAGGGTTCGATTCCCGGCCGGAGCCAAGCTCTTGTCTTTGTGAGATTTCGCCTGGGGCTCTGATCCCGAGGTCGTTAAGAGAATCCAGACATTAATATATCAAAATATATATGGCTTATTTGAATATGAAAAACACGTAAAAATGTGCAAAATTTATCATATATATATATATATATATATATATGTATATATATATATATACATATGTATATACATATATATATATATATATATATGTATATATATATATATATATATATATATATATATATGTGTGAATATATAAGTTTTATTTTCCTTTTCTAATTCCCATCCTTACTCCGAGTTTCGTTTATCTTTATCTGTATTTAGTTCTATTTTAGAGCTTGTAAACAATATCTTTTAGTTTGTATGTCTTCCTACCTATTTAGATAGACATCTTGATCTTAATGAACTTAGTGATATGTACTCATGACTAAATTTTCTTTTTTATAATATTCTTTTTTTTGTTATTCATTTCTGGCATGCGAAAACTAAGAGGAATGAACAAGAGATTAACCCTATCCCTACACGTCTAAGAAAATGTAGCAAATATTAATCAACTATTTATGTAAATACGAGGAAACACTTAAGAGTATTTTATATAAACTCATTGGGTTATTTAACGTGTCTTACTTATAAGTTATTGATTTATTTAATATCATTAATATATATTACTATATACCTTTGGTATGTAGAAAATACATTCAGTTTTTTGTAGTGTTATATATAAAAGTATTTGATTATTCCCTCTTTATCATATGAGAATTAATGATAGAGCTTTTATAACCACCCACAAATATATATTGGTGATGTTTATGTTAACAAAGATTTCTTCAGGCTAATAGGTGCGCTACATAAATAGGTTACTTTCTGAAATTATTTTTATTCATCGCACTGGTAAAGGTTTTCAAGTGTAACAGGGGTCCCAGACAATTAAGATTTT
>NC_090750.1:35282204-35289704 GCF_036898095.1 Palaemon carinicauda | reverse complement strand
TAGATATCCATGAATATCTATCTGTGGCTTAAATACGATGTATGGATAACATCCTATAGACACATCATATAAAATTCCCTCTGCTTAGGTTATGCGTTTATCTTATTCCAGCGAAAATATTGCTAAAGTTATTTACATCAAAAGTCATTACAATTAACTAGTAAGTTATATACTATGTTTATATACTATGTGTACTGTATATTCTGTGTATATTTACTGCATATATATATATATATATATACATATATATATATATATATATGCATAAATATGCATATATATATATATATATATATATTTAAATATATATAAACATATATATATATATATATTATATATATATATATATATACATATATAAATATATGCATATATATATATATATATATATATGTATATATATATATATATATATCAGCAAGTGTATAGGAAATATAAAGACATCATCCAATATACATGAATGTACATAAATGTATCACCTTATAGAATAATAAACATATGTACTGTATATATGTATATGATGATAAGTAATCAGTATTTCCTGATATATCTTTAAATGCCAATCTTTAACAAAATATTGATTGAACGTTTCAAGGATAAACGATCTCTCTCTCTCTCTCTCTCTCTCTCTCTCTCTCTCTCTCTCTGTTATTCCTTTCCCCTATTAAAGTCCACCCCACCCCACCCAAAATAAAAACACCCGGCAAATCTGACCTCCAGCATCCCCCATACGAGCACCATCTGTCCCTTTTGTGCGTTGCTTTCTCTTCTTTCGTTTACTTGTCCTTAGCCTCTCTCTCTCTCTCTCTCTCTCTCTCTCTCTCTCTCTCTCTCATATATATATATATATATATATTTATATATACATATATATAGATATATATATATATACATATATATACATATATATATGTATATATATATATATATATATACATTTATATATATAAATATACATGTATATATATATTTATATATACATATATATAGATATATATATACATATATATATATATATACATATATATATGTATATATATATATATATATATATATATATTTATATATATAAATATACATGTATATATGTATAGGTATATATATAAATATATATATACATACACACACACACACACACACACACATATATATATATATATATATATATCCATCCATTCATTTCCCCATCTCGGGTGATTTCGTTTTTAGGTATTGTAGTATGTAAAAAAGAAATATTTTGAGTTTTACATCATAAGATTATTTTCTTTTACTATTCATCTCATTATCATTATTTGGAGAATATTTTTACTTCTCTACATTTTATTTATTCATTTTTCCATTCTGTAACAAACTTATATTCCCTTTTTCTAATTACGTGTTTTTATTGTAATTTTTCTGAAAACTATTGCCTTTAACGTTTTCATAGTAGTTAGTTGTTCTTCCCTGGGTTTCTAGAGAATTCTAATGCATTTCCTCTTATTTACTCATTTACCCCGATTCTTTTGTTACACTACATTTTGTGTGCAATTTATTACATATCCTTCCTATGTACTTTTCATTTGTTTTTTCCTTCTCCATTCACTCTTCTTTACACAATAGGACAGATCCTCAAAAGGGCTGCCCCTCCCCTCATATACACCCTGCCTCAATTCTCACTCTGCTCCCCTTCTCTCTTTCTCTCTTTCTCTCTTTCTCATTCTTTCTGGATTCATTTAAAATCTCATCTTGGACCACTTATTGTGATGTGTAGCGATGGCCGGGTGAACGGAAAGGAAGTGAAAGCTGTCGGAAGAATTACATAGACTAAGAAATGGAATATAAACGATGGAAGATATCAAAAGCAGGAAGGTCAATATTTACTTAGAAGAAGCGGTCAAAAACATCTTATAGGAAAGGTCAAAGAAGTTACTGATCCAGAAGTGCAAATATCTGTTGAAATAGAAAAAGATAAGAAAAACAATAAAAATCACAAATAAAGACTGAGGATCATAGATGAAAGGAATGATTGTAAAGTAGATCCTTTCAAAACTAAAAAAAAAATGTATTGCAAATTAAGTTTTAGATGAAGAATAGACAAGGAAAATTAATATGAATAAACTACTGAAATAGAAAATGCAGGCTATCTAGCTATCTACGTATATTTTTGGGCGGATCTACAGAGGAGAGCAACCTTTTAACAGTAGTATTGTGTAAGAGTTCCCTGAGCAATAAAATCTATTAATTTCTCTCTCTCTCTCTCTCTCTCTCTCTCTCTCTCTCTCTCTTTATATATATATATATATATATATATATATGTATGTATATAAATACATATATATATACATATATATATATGTGTATGTATATATATATATATATATATATATATATATATATCTATATATATCTATATATACATAGATATATGTATATACATAATATATATATATATATATATATATATGTTTATACATACATATATGAATTTATGTATGTATGCATGTATGTATGTATATATACACACGCACACACCCATCCATATCCCCTATAAGAAGCAAACGTCTGGATGTACATATATATATATATATATATATATACACACACACATATATATATATATATATATATATCTTTAACACTCGGGATATCTATCAATGTAAATATCAACCACAATGCCATTTAATACCGAATTCTATCTTGGGAATACAAATCCAGTGCAATTCATTTATGGTAATAGCTTCTGGCTGGGCAGAGATTCGAACCCTTGCCGATTCAGCCGAAACCATCCCTGCGATGACTCTACCAACCTATCAGGAGAGATATAAGTATATGACAAGTCACCGTACATATTCCTGTTGAATTCAGGAATCTGTTCATAGACTTGAAATAATTGTTAGAGTTTGCAACACTTGGTTATCTATGATGATTATATATCACTAACACTTGTGATTTCAATCAATGTGACTTATCATAAATTTATATCTCTTTTGATAGGTCAGTTGGTAGAGACCTCGCAGGCATAGATTCGGCTGAATAGGAAGGGGTTCGAATCTCTGTCCAACCAAGAGCTATTACCATAATTGAATTCCAGTGTATTTATATTCCCAAGAGAGAATTCGGTATTAAAGGTAATTGCGGTTGATATCTATCTATCTATCTATCTATCTATATATATATATATATATATATATATATACATATGTGTGTATGTATGTATGCATGTATGTATGTATATGTACACACGCACACACACATGCATATCCCCTATAAGAAGCAAACAACTAAATATGTATGGAGCAGCATTACCAAACGTATGGCTACTTGGTTCCTCCCCGTCCCTCAGGTAAGAAGGAGAGGAAATAGTCATACCCTAGTGAGACGAGGTACCCCGAGAGGTTCACTTGGAAACCCCAACTGCCGTGTTGTAGTTAGGAAGGTGAGAACAGGTGGTAAGGGTTGAACCTGTGTGTGTGCGTGTTTGTGCATAACTATCTAATTATTTAGCCGTCACTTTTGACGGGTCGCTTACACCAGTGTATAATATATATATATATATATATATATATATATATATATATATGTGTGTGTGTGTATATTTATAGATGTGTGTGTATGTGTTTCCTATGCAATAAAAAGCCAGTGTCCGGTATATATATATATATATATATATATATATATATATACATATATATATACATATATATATATACATATATATATACAGTATATATATATATATATATATATATATATACATATATATATATATATATATATATATATATATATATATATATATGTGTGTGTGTGTGTGTGTGTGTGTCTGTATATGTATATTCTTCTGTATCTGTGCATTTATTTGTGTATCATTTCATAGGTATGTATTTCTTTTATTTTTAATATGCAATAGAGGTCATATAAACTATAATGCACTATTATGAGAGGCATTTTAGCAGTGACAACAACCCTTGAATAGGCGGCGATTCAGTTATTCAACAATGGCACATAAAGTAGTTTAATGAGGCTCTAGATTACAGTGGTCGTTATATGCAACAATGAATTATGAGATGCATATTATGGCAATGCAGCTGCCATTGAAAGTGGTATGCCCGATAGGGAATTAAAAGATCGTTTCAAGGAAAGCATGAAATATCTCATTCAAATAGATAAAATGTTCATAGAAATTTTTTTCAACTGGAGAGAAAAAGTTATTTGAGATGATTTTGGGTAAATTCAGTGTTTCCTACAGAATAAGAAAATTTTTCGTACAAATTTATTGATTAGTAAGGAGTTTATAATTACATCAATTTAATCCTTTATTATCAAGGGATAAGTATACACGCATAAACATATATATATATATATATATATATATATATATATATATATATATATATATATGCGTCTTTATATATAGCTACAAAGGCTGTGGACTAACGCTTGCTATCAACTTGAGGCACAATAACATATAGCTATTAGCCGTCAATATCCATCAGTCTATCAACATATCTATCTATGCTTAGATAATCCACAAACGTCGAAATGAAGCATCGTTAGTTTTGGTCAATACTTGGAGCGATGACCACTAAGGAAAGACAGATGTCGACACAAAAGTGCATTGCACATCCAAGGGGCTGCTGGGTACTGGGCAAGTAATTTGGAAACAGGATGCTATATGCTCTAAGGAAAAAATGCACGTAGTGTAAAGAATTAGATAGATATTTGAGTCTTCAACCAAGTATGGCAGTGAACGGATGAATGTGAAATATTTGCATTCATAAAAATTTTTAACTATTGAGTAAGTGTTATCTTCGGTAGTGAAATATATTTGATACTGCAAGAAATTTCCTTCTTGAAATTTATGTAATGAACTGATCTTCATTTTAATAATAAAGGAATTCAGTAAACAAGAGAGAGAGAGAGAGAGAGAGAGAGAGAGAGAGAGAGAGAGAGAGAGAGAGAGTTACGAGAATTAACAAAAATTTTGGATATCTCAAAGACTTTTAGTTCATCCGCTGAGATTCCTATTTGCTGTTTGGTAGAGCGAATTAGTTTGAGAGAGAGAGAGAGAGAGAGAGAGAGAGAGAGAGAGAGAGAGAGAGAGAGAGAGAGAGGTTGACGTTTAAACACGAACCATCGATTAAGTTATCAGCGTCGGGTTAACTAGGCGCTAACGACCGTTATGCTCTGTGGTGACTCTGAGGGCTGTAACAAGAGAGGGGGAGAAAGGGGTTTCCAGAGAGGAGACGGAGCCATTGATTATTGACACGAGTTGGGGGGGGGGGGAGAGGCGGTCGGTGGCTGTCATGATTGTGCAAAGGGCAAAGGCCGAAGGGTCGAGAGAGTATCCTGTATTTACGTTACATGAATGACGCAATACAAATAAAAGGGGTTGACATGCTGTTTATGAGGCTTCTGTATAAAGTGAATAAGGTGTGGAGGGGAAGGATCTTGTGTTGATATTGCACTGCATTGAATGACGCTATGGAATGAGATGGCTTGATTTGATGCTTATGTAACCTTCTCTTAAGTGACTGCAGTATGAAATAGATGGAGGTTCGTGTATTAACCATTACTTTAATGAATAGCAGAGATTTAGCTGCCGAAGTTCGTGTATCTGTGTAGGAAATTATTAATATTTAAACTACTGAACCAACTACTATTCTTTCCGTAGTTTGTAAAGCAGGCCACACCCAGATTCAAAATTTTAAATCCTGAACGAAAAGCGAAGAGTGGGAGAGACTGTAAATTCTTTACACTTCATAGCGAGGTTATAAAAAAGACCTATGAATACGTACGAACAAAAGCAATAACATAGCTTAGCCACTCTATTATCCACTATATACAATGCTAATAATAATACCCAACTATTTAAAAAAATCTCTGTTTCCCCTCGTTTCAGTTTTAACTTCTATCTCTGTCCCCTCTTTTTACTGTCGCTTTCCCTCCCTCGTTTCTTTATTATCACACATCTTAATCCCTTTTTATCATTAACTACCCCCTCTCTTATTCCACTTATCTGCTCATCCTCTCCATTGCCATCATCCATCTATCTCTCATCTCATCAGTCATTTGCCCACGTCGCCTTTCTTCTATTTCTCTCCTCCCTCATGTCTCATTTCCATTAATCTCTTTTATTTGGTGTTAGCTCTCCATTGGTGATACCGCAAAGAAGGAAAAGGATTATCCCTTTGCTATTTTCGTCTTTTCTGTAAGAAGCCAAAGAGAATTTATTTTTTATTCAATCTTAGTGGTTGTGATTTTGACTGCTATTGGATTTAATAGCATTACTACATAATCATGAATAATTTTTCTTCTTACTATTATTTTTTCCACCTTAAACCTGACACAAGGGACAGTGACATTGCCCTATCAAGCAGGACAATGCCCTAAAGACTGACCGTATATACATATGATGAGCGACCAAGGTCCCTCTCCACCCAAGCTAGGACCAAGGAGGGCTAGGCAATGGCTGTTGATGACTCAGTATAAAGACCTATAGGCTATTTCAATTCCCCCATCCCTAGCTCACAAGGATGGTGAGGTTGTAGCGACCAAAGGAACTAACGAGTTTGAGCGGGACTCGAACTCCTTACTGGCGATCACCAGTTAGGGAAGCTAGGTATCGAATTCCTTACTCAGATCAATAGGGTGGCTATGGATTTTTGAGAAACAGGTTTGATAGCGTTACTCCATAATGGGAGGTATCTTTGGTTGGTGGCTGAGCGACCGGGATGTTATTATTACTGCTTCTATCATTAAGCGTGTGCAACGCTATCATCAGAGCAAACCCATCTCAGGTGAGTGGCCTCTGGACCTATATCACCAGTCTACTATGATTAGATATTGGTATAGATTACAGAGGCTTATTAATTCATTATCTTTTGAAGCTGTCATTAGAGAGAATTTCTTCTCTTACTATGAGGCTCACTCTACATCGCCAAAGACAAGGATTCAGAGGGAAAGAACTGCTGAATATCCTGAATCTTTCAAGGAGCGCGGTAAGACCTTTTAGGTTATCAGTCACCCTTCTCTGGAAATTTCCAGAAATTTTTCTCTGTAATTATTTCACTGGCTCTAAAGGCAACATGATAATGGATGAAATTAGGTCCACATATTTAGAGCAGGCAAAATAACACAGGGATAGTGAAACTATATTTACGGATGGCTCCAAATTCAATGCTGGCGTTGGATTTGGGGTGTACAATTCCCGTTTTAGTTGTAAACGTGCTCTCCCTTTAAAATCCTCTATCTTTACAACAGAGCTGTATTTTTGGTATCCTTACTGCTATTGAAAAAATAGCAGTAATGAAAAAGGAGTTAAAAAACTATCAGATAAGATCCAAGAAAGTAGACTGAGGTGGTATAGGTCATGTCATGAGAAGAGATGAACAGTATATTGGGAGGAGAGTGATGGAAATAGAGGGACAGGGAACGAGGAGAGGGAGACCAAAGCGAAGGTGGATAGACTGTATCAAGGATGACCTTCGATCAAAGGGATTAACCAATGAAAAGGGTGGG
>NC_090750.1:35269704-35274704 GCF_036898095.1 Palaemon carinicauda | reverse complement strand
TTGCCGAACACGGCATCCTTTATGGCCCTCGACGCCGCAGAACAGCAGTAATAAAGTACCTCGTTATTTGCATAATTGAAATGAAACCTGAATTCGACGCCGGTTCAGGCATAGAGGCGCAACCCATATCGAACAGAAGCAAGTAAAATAAACTCTTATTGTACGTACCATAAAGGCTGTTTTTCATTATCCTTGTTCCTTCCTTTTCCCGTCTCCCTGTTAGACCAAGGGATGTAACTCCGTTTTCGGCGCTTTCAAGTAAAATTCGGAATAAGCTTTTCACGGGGGTTATGTGTGTGTGTGTGTGTGTGTGTGTGTGTGTGTGAAGTAGGGGGTGGGGAGAGGACCAAGTAGAAACTACCAAAGTTGTAAAGTGATTTTTTTTTCTTCCTGGCTGTCAATTTTCCTCTGGTGTCTCTAGTTTATAATATCTCTCTCTCTAAAATTCCGTTTTTTCACTTCCATTAAAAACAGGGCTTTTTTTATAAGGTCGGATTGAAATAAATTATTCGATTAATTTTGCTTCAATCTTAGACAAAAAACTACTAACTCTTTAAAAAAATAAGAAACTATTCGTTATTTTCATTTATTTTTCTTATGTCGACATAAAATGTATCTTGAGTTCATTTAATATACCTCGACGTAATTTCTACTTTTTGAATGGCTACTTATAACTCATGTTTCCCGAAATGAAAGGAAGTCTTATTTTAGGGTAAATGTTTACGTAAATCAAAGTTTTTTCTTCCTGGTCGCGTAAATTTCAAGAATAAATCATTTCCAGACGACTGGGAATAGTTTTTGAGAAGTCTAGAGGAAATACATATTTCACTTTACTCCCAAAACGTTAAGGCAATGCTATTCTTTTTTCATTTACATATGATACATATCTTTGAATATATATATATATATATATATATATATATATATATATATATATATATAATGTATATATATATAATGTATATATATATATATATATATATATATATATATACATATAATGTATATTTATATATATACATATATATTCTATATATATATATATATATATATATATATATATATATATATATATATATATATATATTTCTGATGAATGTGTTTGTATATCACAATGATCAACAAAGCTGTTCTAGTCAGGGCCACCCCTACTAGGTTGGTTTGCTTTGAGCGGTCAGATAAAAACTCTCCCGCCATCACCAATTCGTACAGACCAGCGTAGTGATGAAAACTGGCCAAACCCCAGACATAAATAAGGACATGTTTGAGGCATTTGTCCCGCAGTGGATGAGAAACGGCTGCATTTGTTGTTGTTGTTATTGTTGTTGTTGGTGTTGTTGTTGTTTTTGTTGTTGTTGTTGTTGTTATCATTGATACATGGATTTAGAATAAGAGAATGTAATGTTAAGACTATCATAGTAAAAAAAATGGCGTTGGAGAAGGGTGTAGGCGAAAGTTATACTTTCATGGATTTTTTTTAAGGGTTACACATCGGTAGTGGTGACTGCATTCAACCTAACACAATCTACCTCAAAGCCATTCCCAGTTTTTCAAAATATTATTCGATGAATAAAAGAAAAGCGTTGCTACTGTTCAATGTCACTTATTCTTGCAAGAATATTTATCTTTAACACAATCTCAACAACGTTAACAGTCAAATAACGGTTATCATATATAGCTTAGTAAGGTGGCTGTTTTCCAAATATTATTTACTTCTTTCAGACATTCTAGTTTTCTTACAAGGTTTGTGTTCATCAATTTTACCTGATATGCTTGCATTTAGAAGTTAAACCGCAATTTTTCCCTAAATATTTTTACTTAATCACGAAAACTCTCTTTCTTACATTTCCTTCCTTCACAAAACTTGATATCAGTATGAAAATAATGACTTCATCACCACATAGACATAGATGAACATCAAATACAAAGATAAATCGAGTAACACAAACAACACTTTATCACACAGAGTTAATAGCGAAAGGAAAATAAGCAATAAACAGACAGTTAAAACAGTACAATGACCCAAACTTAATGAAATCAAATGAATATGCTAAAAAAAGCTTAAAGAAGAATAAAAGTGAACACGAATAAAAAGGCACATCATTTACAAACACGCGAGATGTATCAATATTCGTTTGTGTACAATAATTAAGAGAAAGAAAAATTAATGATGATAACTTGCAAAATCAGTGATGCATATCGAAGAAAATTATAAATGGAATTACTTGAATCAAGAATGAACCTTAACCGACATTTGCTACAGAATATATCCTAATCCAAAAACCCTCTCTAAAAGGATTACTTTAAGCACATACCCTAATATCAGGCTTATTCCTTTTACCAACTCCCCATTGACTTTCTTTTTATATAACATTCTGCCTTTTACAATGGAATTCTTAATGCTGGTCTTTTCTATAAGCACACAATTTTACAACTTACTTTTTTATAATTTGTACACTTCTAACTTTACGCTTAATGATTTTTAAAGATTATTTAATAAGAAATCAGTATTTGACATATAAGAGCACTGGATCAATGAAAATTATATGAGGACGACTGTTAGTTTTGCAAGTTGCTATAAATTCATGAATAAATTTGCTCGAGTATAATGTACGCGAAAACCAACAATGACTCTACTAATTTAGGAAAGTTCAATTTCGAGACACATGATGAAGCAACCATCTAATTAATTAATTATCTTCAGTAATAGAATTACATTTGAAAAAAAAACATTTTTATTCCGATACGATCTCGCTAGAAAAAGTAATCCCGAAGTCTTAATAAGTTCACTATAATCCACTACTCAATCTATTGAAAATTTAGAAAAACTCCACACGCCTGAATATTTGACATCGAAATTTCACACTCTGATGATAAACGGATATTGCTGATTAGCAAGGTTCTTCGTTGAGCATGAATTTCTCCCATTTACTGTACGTCTCATATTTGAAGGTTCTCCGTAAGTAATCCACCGTAGCCAAATCCAAATAGGGATCAGCATCAAGTCAGGTGGGCAGCAGAGGTTAGGAGGCTGATGATTGACCGGCTAAGGTCAGGTTGTATGAACCTGGTGCTGGTCAGTGGTTATCCACAAAACGGCCGGCCCCACATACGAGGAGAGTCATCTCCGTACTTTCCAACAAGATCTAAACATATTAACACCTTGCTTCTCACCATGTTTTTCTGGGTCACGTCTACACCAGTGTTCGTGTACTTAATAGTGATTCGGAATGAAGAGTTCCATTATCATTAAAATATCACCAAAGATTACAGAAAAGAATTTTTCCTTAGATCCAAGTTAATGGTAAAGGAAAAAAAAAAGCAAGACATTTAACAACGAAACAGAAACCAATGATTTTTCAATTTCTTGATATAAATAGGGATGAATGATATTCCGAAAAACAGCTATGATATATATATATATATATATATATATATATATATATATATGTATATATATATACATATATATATATATATATATATATATATATACATATATATATATATATATAGAGAGAGAGAGAGAGAGAGAGAGAGAGAAGAGAGAGAGAGAGAGAGAGAGAGAGAGAGAGAGAGAGAGAGAGAGAGAGAGAGAGAGAGAGAGAGAGAGAGAGAGCCGTTTATTTTGCAAAGATATAAAAAAAACCAAGTTGATAAAAAGGATGATGAAACGAAGGTTTTTAGCAAGCATAAAAAAAAAGAAATATGTCTTCGTAATCGGAGACTCTTCCCTCATCCGCCACCTCCCTTGAAACCCACCAATTTATTTTCTGTGCACCTATCACCTTCCCCCTCTGCCTGGCATTTTAATATATTGATCTATATTTAAGTGTTTTCTGAAGTCAAACAAACGACGTCACTTAGATTCGTTGGCAAAAGCTGTCAAGGAAAGAGGGGATGAGAGAAACATTATAGGATGAATCGAATAACTTATTATTTTTTCCTTAAAGTGCTGAGAAGAAGAAGAAGAAGAAGAAGAAGAAGAAGAAGAAGAAGTTCCACCGTAAGTAATACGAAAAGTGGGCCTTACATTTAACGATGAATAATAATAATAATAATAATAATAATAATAATATTAATAATGATAATAATAATAATAATAATAATAATAATAATAATAATAATAAGAGGAGGAGGAAGAATATAAAGAGGATGATAAAGATGAAAACAGAAATCTAGACAGATAGAAACATAGTTTATAAGAATAAGACTTTTATAATTATGGAATACAATATACAAGTAAGAATGTGAGAAACAAAATCCGTTTTTAAGTAACTAATTATAAATGATAAAAACATAAAAAACACAACTGATACATTAAGTCTCTAATAAGTCAAATTCTTCAGTATTGTTAGTACAACTGACTTAAATTAGGCTACTGCTTGGATCAAGTATACACCGACTCCCCTGCCCCATCCTTTGCATTGGGATCGTCCTGGACCTAGACTGTACCAGCCTATATCTAGAACTATAGTCAATTTTTTTAATGAGGCGCATTTTGCACTGACTCGCAATGGTGCTCTTTCAGCTCGGAAAAAGTTTCCTAATCGCTGATAGGTTAGAATTATTTTGTCCGACCAATCAGCGATTAAAAAACTTTTCAGAAATAAAAGGGCACTCCTGCGAGTCAGTGTAAATGCACCTCATTAAAAAAAGGTTACTATAGGTATCCATTTAATTCTAACAGTCTTGCCTTCTCTAGCATAAGGCTCAGTGCTACACAGTATTCCAGAAGTTTTATTCCCACTGCAATCAGATTGTGGAGTGATCTTCCTAATTTGACGGTTGAATTATTGGAACTTCAGAAGTTCAAACGTCATGAAAAAGTTTTTAAATTGAATAGGCTGACATAAGTCTTTTTTCATAGTTTATATATGACATACCTACTTTAAAGTTGCTCCTGATCTTTAAATATCTTACATTAATTCTCATAATATTATTTCCTTGTTTATTTTCCTCAGTGGGTTATTTTCCCAGTTGGATCCCTAGTACTTGCA
>NC_090750.1:35247204-35264704 GCF_036898095.1 Palaemon carinicauda | reverse complement strand
CACACACACGCACACACACACACACACACACATATATATATATATATATATATATATATGTATATATATAGATATATATATATATATATATATATATATATATATGTATGTATACATATATATATACATATATATATATATATATATGTATATATATGTATATCTATATATATATGTATATATATATATATATATATATATATATATATACTGTATATATATATATATATATATATATATATATATATATATATATATATATATATATATATATATATATATATATGCGTAACGTGCTATACGTTCGTATTCATTGAAAGTCGTATCACCACTTATATAAACAATTTATCATATAATGATTGAGAGTCCATTATCCCTAAGCTGCTCTTACCCAAACGGAATGAAAATGAGAACGAAAAACAAAAGGTGACGAGATTAACTAAGATTCTTGCGAATCCCTTTCTTCCCTCTCTGTCGCAGTGACAACACTTCTCGGTTGTCAGGCGGACGTACACAACTTGGACTGACAACTCTGCCGGCCGGAACGTCAGTTTGTCTGACGTGTGGATTTCGTTACAGTCAGGGTCCTCCTCTTTCGGGGGATGGCAGACGCTCGATTAGCTGATTGCCAGTTGTTTTTCCTCTTCGGTTCATTTCTCTTTCTTCCCTCCCATCTCTTCTTTTACTCCTATTTATTTTTTTTTATCTGATCCTCCACCTACTCATGTCATCTTATATTCTCATCATCCTTTAACACGTCTTCCTTTTTCTTCTTCATCACACACTCATTTTATTCCAACTCCTTCTTACACAATTCTTTTTTCTTCCAACTCCTCAATCATCTCAATATATCCTTCATTTCATAGTTTTTCTTCAACTTCTCCTCTGGTTTTCTGTCTCACCCGTAAAACCATTCTCATTTTCTCTTTACCTCTACTTCCTTTCTTCTATTGCTTCAGTCGCCTTCGATTGCTCTTCTTCTTCACCACGTCTTACTTCTTTTCATCTACATATCCTTTACTTACTTTTACTACTGAACTCTTCCAGCACTGATAACTCTTAATTATATGTCAATTCCATTCTTCATCTGGTTACTCTACCATTTCTTCATTCTTCTATTTTTTCCCTCAAGTTATTCTAACCTACAAAAGTTGAGTTTTTTATTTCATCTGTAATAGAAACATTGAGTGTTAGCTAATTCTTTATATATATATATATATATATATATATATATATATATATATATATATATATGTATATATATATGTATATATATGTATATATATACAGTATATATATATATATATATATATATATATATATAAATATATATATATATATATATATATATATATATATATATATGTATATATATGCATATATATATATATATATATATATATATATATATATATACAAATGAAATATATATGTATATATATATATGTATATTTATATATACATACATATGCATACATACATGCATATATTACATATATAGGCGTGTGTGTGGGTATACAAATATGCACATATACTGACTGTACTTTACATATGGTGAAAATAAGTACTATGTCATACTTCCTTATTATGCTGAAAATTCTACACTGAGATACAAGAGGAGTATAAAAATATATATATTTTTACATTGATCTTACGTCTTTGTGGAACATTTAGAATGCTCACACACGTATATGCATATATATATGTAAGTATATATATATGTATATATATATATTTATATACATATATATACATATATATGTATATATATATATATATATATATATATATATATATATATATATATATATATATATATATATATATATATATATATATATATATATATATATATATATATATATATATATATATATATATATATATATATATCAAATCCCATTTCAGGTCAATTATCGGTCAGTATAGGTTGATGGATCTTTCATATTTACAACCTTTAATAAATTAATAAACGTAAAGTACAATCTTTTGTTGTTCCCAATGAATGGTGTGGTTTCTAAAAATTATATTATCTTTTTAAGACCATTCTATTTATTTAAGGTGTGAAATAACACGTCTCTCTCTCTTAAAATATTCTTCCATCCTTACAATACCATATGTAAATAGTTTTCCTCGATAGGTTAGCGTTCTAGGAGCATCCTAGGTTTTAACAGGATTCTCAAAGCTCTCTCTCTCTCTCTCTCTCTCTCTCTCTCTCTCTCTCTCTATATATATATATATATATATATATATATATATATATATATATATATATATATATATATATGTATATATATATATATATATATATATATACATATATGTATATATATGTATATATATTTATATATATGTGTGAGTAAATATATAAATATATATATATATATATATATATATATACATATATATATATATATGTATAAATATGTATATATATATATATATATATATATATATATATATATATACATATATATATAAAGTGAAAATCAACACAATATCGTCCTCAAATATAGATAAATTTCTACCCACACACGAGGATAGATCCATAGTCTCATCAAATGAAAGGCAAGGTCGTTATAAATCATTCCACCAGAGGCTCTAAAATAAGTTGGAACCCAGTATGATGTAGATATATATATATATATATATATATATATATATATATATATATATATATATATATATATATATACTTACGCATGTCATTTTATTTCTCCCTGTTATCCCTACATTAAAGCATCAGTTGCCTGATCTTCTTCCACCAAACCTCTTCTCTCCATATCCTCCTTCACTTTATCTCACCATCTAATTCTTTGTATGGCTTGCGACCTTTTTTCCTTGACAGGTTCTTACTAAGTCCTCCTCGCTTCCCTCCCCACCATCTATCCTTACCACGTCCCCCCACCATCTCCGTCGTGACACTTTTACCACCTCTGTAATCTTTACTATGCTTGCCATTCTTCTTATTTTATCATTTTCCAATCTTTGAAGCAGTGGTTTTCCTATAATCCACATTAGCATTTGTATACCTGTTCTCTCAAACTTTGCTTCCTCTTTTCGTCATAAACCCCACGTTTCCAATCATATACCAACACTGGATTTATTGCTGTGCTAGAAATCTTGGCTTTTAGCTTTACTGGCTTTTCCTTATCACATACCACTCTTGCTATCTCCCTCCAATTCCCCCAGGCTGCTTTTATCTTATTCTTAACTTCAGCATCACATCCTCCCTCCTGACTTAGAGTAGATCCCAAGTATCTAAATTTTTTCCACCTGTTTATAACCGAGCTTCTACTTTCGCGTATGTGTATCCTGTCCCTACCTTCCTCACTGCTCACCATAGCTTCAGTCTTATTCACATTAACCCTCAAGCCACCCTTCTCCAAAGATTCTTGCCACTTTACTACCTTTCTCTGTGGGTCTTCCTCATTGTTAATGGTAATCGTCAAATCATCTCACAACTCTTCATTTTTAATCTCGTCACTTAACATATTCATGACCAAGACAAATAAAAATGCTGACCTCAGGTGTAATCCAATGCTAACTTCAAAGGTTTCTGTTTCCCCACAGCTGTTATTACTTTTGTCCTTGTTCTTTTGTACATCATCTCTACCATTCTAACTAACTTCTCAGGAGCTTTCCTATTCCTCAGGCACCAAAACATCACTTATCTTGGTATTCTATCGTATGCCTTATCTAGGTCTACAAAAGAACAGAGGGGCGTCTTTTTCTCCTCTTGTCTCTATTCCTGTAGCTGCCTTACTATAAAGAGGACCTCCAAAGTCCCTCTCCCACTCATGGATCCATACAAATGTTTCTCAATCTTTACAGTCTCTCTCAAAAGAACATGCTCGTTCTTTTAGTTTGATTCCCCTGTAGTTGCTACATTTCATGATATCACCTGTCTGCTTAAATACAGACACCATTAGACTCTAATCCTGATCTTTAGGCATTATTTCCTCCTCCAATATTGTTCTCAATAAATTGAGCATCTATTCTTCTCCCTCAGTTGCTAGTATCTTGACCGTTTCAATTTAAAACTCTGATGGACATGGTGCTTTACCTTTTTTCCTTTTACTCAATGCCCTCTTTACATCTGTATTCTGTATCTCTATTGCTAGCCCCTCCAACCTTTGTGCTTCTCCCAGCTCCTCTCTCTCCTTTTTTTCAGTATTTAATAGTTGTTCAAAATATTCTCTCCATCTACCTTTAATGTCTTGATCCCTGTGCACTGCATTTCCATCTCTATCCCTGATGACTTCCAATTACCCCAACTCCTGTCTTTGCCTTTTCTTCAAGTTTGAAACCTTATCGATATAAATTTCAGCTTTCCTTGTTCCTAGCCTTTCATTCAATTGCTTTACTGCTCTTCTAATAGCTATATCTATTTTACTCCTGGAATCTTTTTTCCTCTCCTCAGTACCGTTCCTCTACTCCCTGGGCATGCCTTACATTTCAGTCCTTATATACCTTAGGCAATCTTCTAACCGACTCTTCCACTACTCTTTCCATTCACCAATATTCTCCTTTTGACGCACCATATTTGCTGGATCTTCCCATTAATTCCTCTGTCTCTCATAGGCAGATTTCTTTCATACCTACTGTGACGGAGCCGAGTGAGGGTTGTGAACTCAAAGGCAGGATGCAATTGACTGAGTTATATTGTTATAGAACACTCTTCTTTATATACAAAACCTCAAGGCAACAGGACATAACAAGTTAACAAGACAGACAATGTTACAGAGGAAACAGCAGACATGAATTTTCATGTTCGTTTAGTGCGAGGGAAGAGCGAAGATACAAGCATAATATATACAAAAGGAATTATGTACAATTGTGTGACACACGGTTGGTACACTACCAAGATATTCTCCATTTTGTTACACCGCCTAATCTTTAAGTTCAACCTTTCCAGTCGTCTCTCTCTCTCAAAATCCTCTTAAATTGCTCACCTTTTTTTCAGTTTTAAGGTCCCAAACTTTAATTCTAGTTTCCCCTTTTCCCTTCTTTGTTTATTTTGTTTAACACATACTTCCCCAAAAATCACTTTGCAGTTCATCACATTGTTTTTCTCAGTTGCTCTAACCGATTTGTAATCTATTTGGGTTCCCACTTCTCTGCTTTCATAGATTATTAGGTGCTTATCCAACTTCTGAAGCCACGTGTTCATACATGCCAGTTCTAGTCTCTTACCCATCTCTACTATATACTTCCCATCTTTATTTCTAATTCCAAACCCATGGCCTCCATGTATCTGTTCATATCCATCCCTTCTCTTTCCCACTGCCATTCATGCCTGCTCCTATTATTATTATTATTATTATTATTATTATTATAATTATTATTATTATTATTATTATTATTACTACTACCAGCTAAGGTACAACCCTAGTTGGAAAAGCAGGAGGCTATAAGCAAAAGGGCTCCAGCGAGAAAAAATAGCCTAGTGCGGAAAGGAAACACGGAAATAAACAAATTACAAGAGAAATGATGACCATTTAAAATGAAAATATCTTCAGAGCAGTAACCTTATTAAAATAGACCTTTCATACATAAACCAAAGAAAACTTAAAAAACCAGAGGAAGAGAAATAAGATAGAATAGTGTGCTTGAGTGTACCCTCAAACAAGAAAATTCTATCCCAAGACAATGGAAAATCATGGTACAGAGGCTAAAGAAATGCCTAAAACTTGAGAACAATTATTTCATTTTAGAGTGTCCTCCTATAAGAGCTGCTTACCATAGCTAAAGAGTCATTTTTACTCTAACCAAGAGGCAAGTAGCTTATGAATAATTACAATGCAATAGTTAGCCCCTTGAGCGAAGAAAATAGTTTGGTAATCTCAGTGTTGTCAGGTGTATGAGGGCAGAGGAGAATGTGGAAAGAATAAGCCAGACTATTCAGTGGATGAGCAGAGAGAGGAAAATTAGCTGTAGCAAGAGAGAGGGATCCAATGTAGTACTGTCTGGACAGTCTAAAGACCTAATAACTCTCGAGGTAGTAGCTTCTCCTCCTCTGTCATTGTTCTAATAGCCGCGTCAAATTCTTGTTTAAAACATCTTTTTCTTGTTTTTGGTAACCCATTTGAGGCCCTTATGCTGAGATTATATTTACTATCTGATCCTCTATTATCACTGGAATCTTCAAAAGCCTGTCATTTATTCTCTTTACTTCTACAACATTTTCCTTCCAGTTCTCACCTATTATGACAACTCCATTTCTTCCCTCTTGTGGCCCACTGTAATAGAGCTCATACCCATTTCCTAACTCTCTAGTTTCACTTCCTCTCCATCTTGTCTTCTGCACAAGTAGGATATCTATCCTCCTCCTCTCCATCACATCCACCATCTCCCTCCATTTTCCCATTAAAGTACCACTATTCCAAGTACCTGCTCTGATGTTCTATGGTTTTACCAGCTTCTTTGGCCCATTCGTGAACCATGCGATACCCCTCGTCCATTTATCACACAGAAGGGGGATCCTGATGTGTGTTGCTTATAAGGGATGCCCTAACCGCATCAACGTTCCTAATAGCATCACAGAGGGTTTTAGAGGGTTTTTACAATCAAATGCCCTTGCAGTTATCAACCGCACTTATTGGCAGTAGTCTTAGTCTTTGACTAACTAATCCAACTGCAAGGCAGATATTTCCACAGATATTGGCACTGGGTCTAGCCTTAAGTCACTTTCTACGACATACAGCTCGTGTATATATATATATATATATATATATATATATATATATATATATATATATATATATATATGTATGTATGTATATATATACATATATATATATATATACATATATATACATGTGTGTATGTATGTATGTATGTATGTATGTATGTATGAGTGTGTTTATTTCTACCTTTCTAAGTGGGGATATCTTAACGTGGTAAAAGGGTTTGTGTATCACCATGATCAGCAAAGCTGCCCATACAAGATTGGTTTGCTGTGAACGATCAGACTATAGTATCCCACTACCATCAATCTAAAATGGCCAGCATGGTGATGAAATGGTAAAACCCCAGATATGAATAAGGATATGTCTGAGGCCTGCAGTGGTCTAAAATCTCCTGCAGTTGTTCTTGTATATTTTTAAGTATCTTTATATAGACACATATTTATAGGCGAAAAACTAGTGGACGTTCTTCTCGAAGCTTCCATCAGCTCCCTCATTCACTTACACAGAAGGTTTACCGGAGCTTGTGGAAACTTCTTATCCTTACTTACTCATATCTGTCACTTCCCCGGATTTTTAAGGCACGTCACTTAAACGCTTTCTCCACTCTATCTAGTCAAATTTCCTCTGATACTGTTGAAGGTGGTGCTGCATACATATGAGTTGGGACCAAAACTGTATAGTATACTTGAGGGGAAGAAATTTAGCGAGATAATTCTGAGTGAAGGGTGCTATAAAGTTTTTCAGCTCAAGAGGAAACTTGCCATTTGAGTTAAAAGGTGATAAGCAGCTTGATAAGAAATTTATGCTTGAATTTACATAAAACGCATTTAGCGTTAAGTTAAAGAAAAAAATCAGATTCGAACGACAAAACTAGAGAACTGGGTCATATATAAAACTGGCTATATAAGATTGAGAGAAGGAACATTTTGAAATTAAGTTTGAGTAAAAAAACTGAGTTGATAAGCAGAGTTGGGAGTCAGGTGTCAAATTAAGCTGAAGAGAAGACGTGACATTGAGCATAAAAATATATATTGATCAGAGTATAATAAGAAACTGGTGATTTAAGACTGAAAAAAAAAATAAAAAAGCTTTTAAATGCAACTTAAGAGCAAGTTTGGAAGTTATGTTTGATAGGAAAACTTCGAGATTTGAGTATGATAAGAACCTGGCGAGTTAACCTCAAGGAAAAACCTGATTATAACGTTTGATGTGAGGGTAACCAAAACAACAAGAGTTGAAGTTGAAGAGACAGAATATTCTGTTTATAATCTACAGAATGAACTTTATTTGAATGTATTTGATTTGAGATATAAAAAATTACGTGATGTGATAGGAAAAAAAAAGAAGCGATGGATTTCAGTTAGAAGGGAAAGTTTTAAAAGGAGCTTATCGAGTGACTTACCAAAATATCAAAAAATAAACCAGAGATGTAATGCCTGAGGGAAAACTGCGGAGTAATAAGGAATGGAGAAAAATGAGGAAAATGAAAAAAGGGATATATCTCCGGAATAGTAAATCAGAAAAAAGGAAGGAATGAAGAAAAAAGCAGGAGGATAGTAACAGAATTTTGGTAGCAAGTAAGTCGATGATAATAATTTTTACAAAGGACAAGAAAGTCGGAGTAAAATTGCTTTAAAAAAAAATATTTAATTTAAGGAAGGAGCATAAAAATTACTGTTGGAGGAGGAGGAAGACAAACAGGAGGGGATAGGAGGAATTACAGGAAGGAAATGAAAAAAAATTGCAGTAGGAGGAGGAGGAGGAGGAGGAGAAGGGCAGAGCTCCGTAAATCAGAACAAGGGGACGTAAACCGATTAAGTAAATGAAGTGGTGGGGATACTGTCTCCGTTGACCGCCGCTCCCTCTTCACTCAGGCAACTCTCTCTCTCTCTCTCTCTCTCTCTCTCTCTCTCTCTCTCTCTCTCTCTCTCTCTCCCTAGTCATCCCTTTGAGCACTTCCGATTGCCTATTTTCCTCTTATGAGCGCAGATAAAACGTGGTATCATCGGCAACACCATCCTTCCTTTGAATGACATTCGCTTTCGACCCCCTTCCCTTCTCGTGAGTCTTCTGTTTGCACTCCCTTGCTTACTCCCGGTGTACCGGTTTCAAATTACCCCCTCCAAATCTTACCCCCCGGTAATTTGATACCGGTTTCAAGCTACCCCTGGGGGTAATTTGAAACCGGTTTTATGCTACCCCCCTGGTTTCAAATTACCCCCCTCGTTTTTGCGCAGGATCTCATCATTTATGAATATTAATAAATTGCTTTTGATCAGGGTCAACACAATCATTAGGTTATATGTATATACATGTACTGTTTCACCTATTGCTATCGTTTGTTAATATCCAGCCTTTATCCGTCTTATGTTTATATCTTAGCTAATAAATGTCGGATATTCCATTATCAGTCATGGGCGCATATTTGACCGAGACAGGAAGACGAGGTGAAATTTGATTTTGACGGTTATTTTTTCCATTATTTGAAATATTTCATAATTATATTGCAAGCAAATATTATATAAGGTATAATCAACATATATATATAAGTATATATATATATATATATATATATATATATATATATATATATATATATATATATATATATATATATATATATATATATATATATATATATATATATATATATATATATATATATATATATATATATATATATATATATATATATACTGTATATATATACTATATATATATATATATATATATATATATATATATACATATAATACATGTATATGTATTTGTATGTATGTTGTAAATACTATATCATTCATGATATCTGTAAATAATTGACACTTTTAATAAAGCAAGATTGTAAGCAATTATAACAGTTTTAAAAAAACATGGTACAGTACATGCTGTTTGCTTCTACTGTACTTACATTGGTTGTTTGTATACGAAAACGCCTGGACTACGGAAAAGTCGTTACACTTTATAGCCCTCTATGGATGACATTGAACACAGCTTGTGTTAATCTCACAACTGTTGTTACTGATTTTAGCCTAAAGGCTGGCAGCTGTGTGTTATCATGGGCTAAATCAAATCCTATTTAAACCATCTTCCAGAATCGTAAGTGAAGGATTTGTGTATGGATTTTTTTTTTCTCTGTTGTTGATCTCGAAATGGAAAATTATTGAAAAACGGTGTCATAAAATGTTTAAGAATGTTACCTGAAATGCATCATAAAGAAAAAAAAGACCTGGCCACATGGTCACCTGTACATTTCCATGCGGTTTATATAACACTTCTGCCCCTTTGTCATAGCTCCATTCTTTCTTATTACTCATTTCATCAAATGACAAAACAGCAATACCTAGTAATCGAGACTTCATACCATCTTTAATGTCCTCTGGTTTAAAATGAATCGAGCTAACAGTAGCTTACACAACGTTAATTCTGTCTGCACGACGACATGCATGTTGGTAATTTATATTTGAGCTTTTATTTTTTACGTGCATAGCATCCAAATACTACGAAGTTACTATGCATTATCAGTGACAGAATAAATGAATAAACAAAGAGATATATGGACACAAGGAGTTCTATTGTTATATTGCAACTATGGGTATGGTCAAACCATTTTAAGAGCAAACTCGGAGCCCAATAGCGGCATTGCCAGTTCTCTTGGGTCATTTTCAAAGCACACCTGGCTTAGCCGCTTTAATCTATGGGCGAGCCAAGAATAGGAGAAAAGGGTCAACTAATAAGTCATTCACCCGGATTTGAACGGTCTAAGAATATAATCCTTTAATTTGATACTCTCCCTAAATTGTTTCCTTCGTTCTTTTTGTTTGCAACCACGTGGTGATAAGTTGAAACTCTTAAATATAACAAATAGCAAAATTGTTATAAAACGATTATCATACTAACAGAAATAATCTTAATTTTGATATCAAATGAATTCATTTCTCAATTCTGATTGATTATTAAAAGACAGGATTCTTTACAAAGGATTTAATTAACTATGTTTAATATGGTATATTTACGTAGGTGATTGTATTGTTTTAGATTTTATTTAATTAATCGACAAAATTAATTTCTTCACAACAAAGGTTATATTAGCAAACGTGGTTATGGTGACTTCGTCAGATGAAGTTAGTGCTATCACAAAAGATTCAATAAATTAGTTCATTCAGACCAATTTCATGTCTTCCTTTATAATGTTATCAGTATGCTTAATACCCTTGACCCAATTTACCTTGCAAATCTGAAACAGTCGTTGTTTATAAGTTGGCTGCATCTGTGACACGTTTTATTGTTTGGTCAATTCCAAATTTAACAATTTTATTACCATTTTCCCATTTTATTTCTTAATATTTAATCTAGTAAATATTTTTTTCTATGTAATGCTAAAACAGGGTTCATTATAATGGTTTTGATTTCAAGTATTTTTACGGGTAATATCTATCTTTTTTTACTTAATAATTGTTTTGTATAAAGTTAGATGCGTCATAGTTTGTGTTTAATTGAAAGATAAGGCCAGTTAATTAAAAATTAAAAAAATAATAAAATCTCGACAATCACGCGCACACTGAAATAAAATAAAGTGATCACTAAACCTTAAATGAAAGTCTGTAACTTCAAATATTGTGAATTAGGGAATTATATGACACTTTAGGTCTTAAATACAAAAATATCAACAATCACACGAACAGAAATAAAATGAAATTTTACCTCGCCTTTATCACAAAACCTTGAATTACAGTGTGTGACTTTTAACGTGTCATATAATTCACTAATACACAATTTTTGGTCTTAAATACCAGATTAAACTACTTTTCCTACTGCTGCGAAGCCAACAATAAATGCATGATACATATTTGCGATGTCACATGAATTATTTATCATTCTGATGAGGGGGTAACTTGAAAACAGAGGGGGTAACTTGAAACCGGTTTCAAACTACCCCCGGTAATCTGAAACCGGTTTCAAGTTACCGGGGGGGTAATTTGAAACGGGGGGTAACTTGAATCCTTTACACCGGGCTTCACTGCCAGTCATTGTTGCTCATATCAGTCGCCCAGGGCTAGTGGAAAATATTTGTGATTGATTTCGGGGATGCATTACCTGGAGTTGCTGAGGCCAAGCCCTGCCTCATGAAAATTTCATCGTATTCGCCACTGCCATTGAATGTTCTTCATTACTTTCTTATATATTTTCTTTAGTGTGATTCGTTTTTATACCGTTTATTACGTGTGGATATCGTGGTGTGAGGTTGGTTTGTTCTTTATGAATGATGATAAAGATAAATCAGAGGATGACTCCTGGGAGGCCCTTATGAATGTTATTGTGTGATGGTACATGATCTGGAATAAGAGTCTTCGTTTTAAAAAGATGATGATTTGAACATTTTTAATGGGAAAAGCCAAGTAGGTTTTGAACAGACATTTTTATGAAAATGATTGAAATGGAAGGATAACATCCTTGGAAAGAATTATACTGAACAAGTGTATCCGTATTTTTTTAACCTGTAATGCGCTAAGAAATTGGCCTAGGAAGCCTCCTTTGAGAAAAACAGAAAATACAATGCAATCTATATCAACACAGGAGCAGAGGGGATGGGTACCTTAATACCCTTATCTACCCCGGGCTTGAAGAATAAAAAAGAGTAGGGCTAATAACGAAAGGAAGAACTGGACAACTTTCTTAGGTGCATAATCCCTTTCCGATAAGATGCATTATAATAGTTGTTCATCAGCACTTTCTAGAAAGCACAGTACCGCAGCAATAGTCTTATCTCTCTTGATGTTTGATCAAATTTCTGGAGAAATGAGGGATTATCAATTAGTTAAAGGAGTGGCCAAATTTCTAAATGAGAAATCACAGTCATTTTGATTAACTGAGTGACCTAGTTACTGTTGTTATTATTTTTTTTTAATATGCCTTGAGTCAGAGTAAGCTTTACTTAAGTTTTACCTGTATAGCTTGGGGAAGACAGGTAGTCTGCACAATGATCCTAGAATAGATATAATTTCTACTATGTAAACTGGAATTTTGTGAGAATCATGAGCCATGTGTCAACGGGTTTGATTGGTCATTCATACCTCTCGCTTCCAGGCTGTGGAATCGTTCCTCTGAGTTTCACGAATATTTTAAAATAACTGTTTTTAAGAATCTCCCCAAAACCTAACTCCAAACCCCTATACAGTATCTTGTCTTAATTATTTGGACAAACTAACAAACAAAACATATATGTCAATTGAGCTATGAGCTATGAAATATCATCTACCGTATTTTTCTCTTTCTTCTATTATTTACAAGTTTTCTTGAGTCTTTTACTTGTTAAGATTATTCTCATGGTTTATCCACCCTTCCCCTTCCTTGTAGTGATTCATTTCCATCTCCCCTACTTTCCTGTTATTCCCATTATCGCGGTATTTAATCTATTTTTTCAATCAGATACTTCATACTTCAGCGACTCCGTTTTTTCTACATTCTTTTATACGTTTCAGGTTTTTAATTCCATTCTTCAGCGTATATGTAATTACTCTCTCTCTCTCTCTCTCTCTCTCTCTCTCTCTCTCTCTCTCTCTCTCTCTCTCTCTCTCTCTCTCTCTCTCTCTCTCATCTTAACTGGAGGATTATGTGGACTAACATAAGAAGGACCGCAACTATTCCCCGGAGTGTGCCATTGCCTACTAAGTTTTTCTTCATTTTCTTTAATCATTCTGTTTTTCCTTTTGCGTAATGTTTTATCTGTTTGTCAAAGCTACATTACTACCTTTTCATTTCTATTTTGGGACATCCTTATTCATTCAATTAAAATTTTCAGCACTTTCTTCGTTTTCTTTCTCTGATTCTGTTATTTCCTTTTGTTTGCTCTTTTATTTACTTGCCCCTTTGCCAATTTCTAGTACATTTCTTATTTTCTTCTAGTTCTTCATCATTTTATTGTCCACTATTTTGTTTGTTATTTTGTCTTTTTTCTGTATATCACAATTTCATCTATTCGTCCTATCTGAACATGAATCGCTCTTATTTCTCGTCTTTAATTTTTCTTTTGCTTATCTTTTTTTCGGTTTCTTTACTTGCTTTTCGCTCGGTTGGTGCACTACTCCGTTCATCTTCGCTGACTTTGTCTGAACCCCATTTTTTATTCGTTTCTCTTGTGACATCCTTTTCCTTATTTATTTTGCCGTTCTACTTGCTTATCCCCATACCTTAAATTCCATGCCTATCAATACCCCGACCTTTCCTTCTTGAAGAACTTTTTAGGATTAATTTGAGGCCAAAATCAATAGTTTCTCGAACCAGATCTGACATAAGAATATATGAGTATTTTTATATATGAGTATTTTCTTAAATCCAAATACCAATAAAAGTGCTTAGTTTGTGTATAATTAAAACTATTGGAGAGTGATAACTCAAGTAAGCATTACAGCATATCAAAAGAGAATTGTTTAAATAGTATGATAAAATTTTGATAGAAAATATTACGTAACTACAAGCAATGTTGTTCATTTCCAATTGCAATTACTTCAACTTTTAACCCTAAGGAAACTTCTGAATAAAGTGAACATACAATGAACACGCATCTTAGAAATTCCATTATATAGTATCGACTCAGGTGAAAAACAATGAAACTAAAGTATAAAACTTGATTAATAATTCCGAATCTACGTTAAGAGTGCATACGTAGTCTGGTGATGTAAAAGTATGTAACTTTAACCATGTGAATAGTAAAACTATTATAGCATTGTAACTAAATACAAAAAGAGATGTCTTTTGTGTCTTGAATAGCTTAATTATTAAGACGCCACTGAGGTCAGAAGTTAACAACCTACTGTAGGTTGCTTTAAGAACACCACAAATTTTGAACTAAAAATCAGCTATGGATCTTTCAATAGTGGCCCCGCCGACATTAAATTTAGTCAAATTTCCTATTCACATATGATGTATACAATATCAGCAAATATCTCTGAAATATTATTCTATTTCTAAGGGTTAAAGCTTAGTTTTCTCTAATTTTTTTTTCGATGTAAGTTATGGAATTGATATATACTTTGAGTTTTCCATCACTTAGACCTCGTCATGCTAAACATTATTATTATTATTATTATTATTATTATTATTATTATTATTATTATTATTATTATTATTATTATTATTATTATTATTACTATTATTATTATTATTATTATTATTATTATTATTATTATTATTATCAAAGGCTGAGATCTTGCTACACGTGTTTTTTAGCAAATCTTAAGAAATACAATTTCCAAAGTAATACGCTGCAACAAAATTCAGAGAGAGAGAGAGAGAGAGAGAGAGAGAGAGAGAGAGAGAGAGAGAGAGAAGAGAGAGAGAGAGAGAGAGAGAGAGAGAGAGAGAATGTCTGGAAGCATCTCGACGAAAACTGACTTCAAATTGATGGTGATTTTCTCCTCTCCTGACACACAATCTCAGCTCAGGCGAGAGGCGTTATTTCATTAAGCACTTCTGGCGTAGCGAGACGAAAAGGGAGAAGGAAATAGAGAGAGAGAGAGAGAGAGAGAGAGAGAGAGAGAGAGAGAGATAAATGATGACCATGATGCAAACGTAGGATTTGAAGAATAGGATGTGCCGAGTTGTTTAATCGTGGGATTCTTTTATGATTCGTAAACACAAATACGTCAAATATATGACTCGACTTATTTTCCAAGAGTTGTCGAATTGCGTTTTACCGTTTTATGATCCGTAAAACACAAACATGTCACAGAATCACCCCCCCCCCCCCCGCCCCCCCCTCTCTCTCTCTCTCTCTCTCTCTCTCTCTCTCTCTCTCTCTTAAAGTTGCCGAAGTATAATTTATTGTTTTGAGATGTAAAAACATACACGTCATAAACTCTCTCTCTCTCTCTCTCTCTCTCTCTCTCTCTCTCTCTCTCTCTTCGTTCGGGTCCTGATGGCATTATGTTACATTCCATCGGCCATCTCCCAAAGGGAGTTCCAGTCCCATCAGCCGGTCACTTTACCTTCCTCGGACACTTCTCTTTCTTGCATCACTGGAGCCAGCAAAACAGCACCAAATGACACCTGATCTTCGCCTGTGACGGTACATCAATTTCCATTCATCAATCTGTTAACCCAACCTTCATTTATGACGCCGGGTTGTTCATGATAATTAATCTATCGATCTGACTTTCGCCTTTATTGTATCCTCAGATTAAATCCATAATCACGCAATCGACCTAACCATCGCCTTCTTTTCTGTAACCAGGAGACTCTACGTAATCAATTAGTTGACCTGATCTTTGCTTTTTTGCCCAGTCGTTTTAATTGAACCCAGGTTTTGGAGGAAGGTATTTTCATACGTTAACTGATCAATCTGATCCACCCCTTAGGATGCTTGCTTGTATTTCCTTTCTGGGAAGGTTTGTACATACAAAAAGTCTTTCCTACATTCCGAATAAATGACCAGAACAGCAAGGTTTTGGGATTTCCTTGGTACGTACTTTATTTCGTTAAAATGTTTGATATGAAGAAAAGAGAAAGACTAAGCGTAGGGTTATTGAAATGCTTTGTAAGATAGCAGATCTTATTACAGCAAACTTTGGCCGACTGGTTCAGGTTCCGATAGTTCATACTGAGACCTGAAAGTCATTAGTAGCAAATAACAATACCATATAACAAAAAATCATTGTATTGTAATTGTCTTCGTATGTCCTAGAACTAGTTAGTTTAAAGGTATATTAGTAGATATTACAAGAAACTTTCAGATCAGAAACTCGTTAATAAAACAGGTATGTATATATACAGATATATATATATATATATATATATATGTATATATATATATATATGTGTGTGTGTATGTATATATATATATATATATATGCCCGTGTGTGAATACAAGTTCGTGTATATTCATACATTGTAAAGGATATGAAAGTAAAATAGAACGTAAGAGAGCAGTTTACTGAAACCGTTTCATGTAAACTTTAGACATTTCTCTTTCTTCCGTAGAGCACAATAAGAATTGGCACTTGAAGATCTTGAGTAGCCATTTCAGATCACGAATGGGGCCTTGAATGTTATGAAATGGCTCGTCTAGTATCAGAGTTTGTTCTTCGAGATTATGAGTTAGCGCCTGAAAAAATATATTCCATGACGAAATGCCTGAAGAGATTAACGACATACTTATTTGCTTTTAGTGTCTGCCTTCTCAAATCCTACAGGAGGTCTTAATTTTCGACACGGGATGGCCCTAACCAGAGAACCCGGGCCTAATCCTTCCGCAAAGGTTTTTGAAAAGACTCAGCTTTACCAAACTACTTTCTTGGCTCATATTTTCTTCAAAACATCCAAAAATTTTGGTATGGAACACTATAATTTCGACCATGACTTAGCGCTCGTCTTTTTTCTTACACTTTCCTAGTATTCTTGTTCTTTAGTTTAAAAAAGGGGGCCTTTAGCTGCCTATCACTGCAACCGTTTTATCAAAAAGAAAAAAAAAGTGAAAATATCTATGATCCTTTTTTTTTTATTATTGATTTCCTACGCCTGGTTTAATTGGCCTTATTTTTCTTGACCACTATCACTATCATCATATGATCTTTTTCTCCTTTCTGTTTCTATGTTTAGTTTCTCTTCCTAAATCTATTCATCATCATCCTCTGTGCTTTTGCCATTAATAACATAAAACTAATTCATTTTTGTTTGTTATTATTAGCCATATAAACCTACACTATCATCATAACTAGCATCATCGACACCAGACCAATTTTTTCATAAGCATTATCATCATCGAATAACTTTTCTTTTTTTCGTCGTCTGAATCATTAGATTTCTCTTCCTCC
>NC_090750.1:35234704-35242204 GCF_036898095.1 Palaemon carinicauda | reverse complement strand
AGCCATACTTAAGTCCGAAAACTATCAGAGTGATTAAGACTTAGAACTCGGAAATGGAACAATAACTATGTTCTATTCTAATCCAACAAATACGCACATACTCTATCTAACGCACACACTATTTCGAAAAGTGGACGGAACTTTAACGAGAAACGAGAAGCCCTTAACGAGGAACAACTAACGAGGGGTAACTAACAGGACGTAACGAGCTATGAGACTAACGATTTAACCATCGTAAACGTAGCCATTGTCACCCTTCGACAGGTAATGAAAATCCATTTACAGTCAGGAGAGAGGGGGGGAGGGAGAAAGGGAGAGTGGATGTGGGGAGGATATGATTGGATATGGAAAGGGGACTGGGGAAGAGGTTTAGGGGAGAGACCAGGGTCACCCACTTAAATTGACAGATTTGAGATGGATGATAGCTACATAAAAATGTCGTTTTGAAAGAAGAGTGACAAATGATTAGACATTACAGGGGAAGAGAGAAGGGGCTCTCTGGAGGCAAGATCTAATGGAGACGCAACTGGAAAGAATTTTAAATTGAATTTGAAGAAAAAAAGCTATAAATGAAATACACGTTTCATACAATTTGAGCAAGAAAAATCTGACTGATTTATTTGAAATTTCCATTGAATTTCAATATGGGAGAAGTTCTTACTAATCGAAAGTCACTCGAGAAAAACGACAGATTCTAGATAGGAGCTTAGATGGAAATCAACATTTTCAGGGAACTTCCATTTTTGCAGTAATAAGCAGGATTTGAGATTCAAGAATTGATCACTAAAATTTGGGACATCTAGAACATATATAGTATGTATATACTTGCTAAACATCGAAAATTGTTCTTATAAGTTTCTAACTCGAATTGTGGGTATTTGATGTACTGGTGGTTAGTAATAAGAGTAATTACAATTAAATATATGTTCGAGGATAAGAGAAGGGTTAATACATAGTTTCCATACACATCGACTCCTCTATATAGTAAATCACAACTACATACCTCGTCTTCTCTTAGGTTTTGTTAATACATTACTAATCACAAATGGATAGTTTATCTCGATGTTGCATTGCTAAAAAAAAAAAAAAAAAAAGAAATGTGGTCTCAAAATTCTTTGAGGTCATATTTATTCATCGAATTTATGTATTACGATGGCCGAAAGTAATAAACACATAAAATAATAATCGAATTTGTGAATTTATAGCCCACATTACAGTTCTACTATGAGCTTCAGGCTAAATGGAGATGACCCTGTTCGTATGAAGCATTGATAGTATAGCAACAGGGATATACTCAACATATTACAATTAAATGATGATTAATGCTTTCGACTCGGTAAATGAACGATACACCTTACTTTTACATTATTTGTTTTCCCTCTTTAATTTTTTTTTTTTTTTTTTTTTTTTTTTTTTTTTTTGTACGGGGTATAATTGCGTTAGGACGGTTTGGATACTGGTGTTGGACTTGAAGTCCAATATTTTCTCTTCAATTCCCGTTACTATATCCATAATATTTTCTTTCGACCAAATATCTTCCCAATATAGGGAGTGACTCTGGAGCGCGTTAACCTTACTCGGTAAGTATTTTTAGGATGAAGTGCCCTAGCTACCGCAAACAACACACTATCAGATGCTTAATTATCTTAAATATTCAAAAGGTTATTGAACCATTTTTTAAAGAATTTGGTATATTTTCCGAGTGAAACCTTAGATGATTGAAGTTATTTCTCTCGTCGTCTGAAAACACTCCCAACCATTTTCATTTTACTGATTGGTTTTCACTCCCTTGTATTTCTTGCCTTGTAACCACGGTGATTTAGATTTATTAATTATACACCCTTCTTTATTAATGAAGCTACCCCATTGGCCTTCGCTGTTCTATCAAAAAAGGTCTGTTCAAGGAACTGAGCTTCGGCCAAATCTAAGCTCACGCTAGGACTAATATAATAGTTAGGAACTTTGTATGAATTGGGTCTCACGGGTATTTTTGGAATTATATGTTTTTTTTTTTCACCTGAAAACAAAACATTTCCATCATAAATATTTTGATAAACAGCAAAATATTTCTATCTGTAGAGTTCAAAGGGCAGTACGTTCGTCATCTATATGCAGAATAATAATATTTGGAGAGAGGGAATATATTGGATCCTAAAAATATTAACAGGAATATAGCACAACAACTGACATGCCCAAGTTTAGCCTCGATTACCTGGTTAGTTATTTCTGTCAGAATGCATAGAGTGATAGGTGTTTTAGTGATTAGGAGGTCTAACATGGATCTCTGGTTTCGATCATACCAACCGAAACGAATTGCACTACAGGTTTGAGGGTTTTATTCTATACTTCCATACATCTTCGAGACATCTAACGTCCTTTACAACCTTTACAAAGATGTAACACAGTAAAATGGATCAATCATCTAATGCAGAATTATAACGGATAGGATCAATTCACTGATCAATGAAAGTGATAAATCCAACTGTGTTGGTTCCGACACAATTAACTTGACATTGGTAAACATTAGCGCCAGTTATTCTGCCAAATGACAACAATTAGTCTCTCAATGTTAAAAACATCTTAATACTGGACAGCAAACGGGAGATAAGCAACACTACACAATCAGAGAAATGTCTTAATATGGGAATAAATTCAATTTAGTATTTAGTCAAGTATAATCAATATTAAAATTGCATTGGCAAGAAAAAGATCTTTACTTGAAACATTAAATTACATTTGCCATTGAAGTACCAAGCTGGTTACATTTTCATTTGAAAGAGGATGCTGGTGCACGGTGATGGTTTATTTATAAGTCAATAGGTTCGTCTTTGCTTCCTTCTTTAAGACGGCGTCAATGACCTTAGATGTCGGGATGCCAGAAAACCTCAAATCAATCAATGAATCCTTCGTTAATGCAAAGTATATCTACCCAAAATATACGTGGTTAGGATCATTTCTTCTGAAAGAGCGCCTAAGAAAAGATTGGTCGCTCGTTATTTCCAAGATCTACATAGACTTTGGTTATTTCTAATGCCAAGAATATCTGACAAAAATGAAAATACCAAAGTAGATTCACTTTTGTTTGATAAAGTACCCTAGTGAGTAGTATATCTCCTGAAAACTAACATTATGATTTTCGCTCACTTGTCTTATTACTAAGAAAATCTAGTTCAAGAGAAATTCCAAGATAATTATAACTTTTATATATGATGCTACTTTAATTTTCACCTACTATTATTAATTCCGGATATATATATATATATATATATATATATATATATATATATATATATATATATATATATATATATATATATATATATATATATGAAATAGCCTACTAAGGCAAAATTATTATTCATATGATAAACTATGATCCATGAAGATAGAAGACGAGCATTCCATATGATAAACTATGACATACGGTGATTGAAAACGAGTGTTTTGTCTTAACCTTTGATCATTATTCTCAATACCAAGATTTCTGGGAAAAAATACTAAAGTAGAAGCTGTGTTTGATCAATTATGGTCTATACAAGGATGGAAATGTAAGATGATAGTTTCCCTTTCACTCAATACTTCTATTGTAAAGTATACAGTATTTGACAAAAAGTTATCAAGATGGCTTTGTTTTTATCTAATAAAGTATGGGAATACTATAAGATCAAAATGTAGATTAATAATTTTATTGTGACTCGCCATTTTTCAAATGAATTCCATAAGATATATCAATATAGATTTATTTGCATTTGATATCTTACGTTAATGTAGAGGGATTGAAATATAAGCTAATATCTATTTTTTTTCTCTCTAATTTAATTCAACAGATTATTCAACGAAAATTAGTTTGATTATTTTTTTCTTGATTATATATCGCCATATATTCTAACTTCACTCGTGTACGGTCATATAGATGCAAGTTATTATTTCAAGGTTAAGTCTTTATTTTAGATACCAAGTCTATCTAACAAATATCTATTAATGTGGACTTATTCTCCTTTCATTAAGAACATCTGCAAACACTGATCGAAGTGTAACTTGATTCTTAAATACCGCTGCGCTCGTCTGAAATAATAATCAAAGTTCAGGTCAGTATTCTATCATACAGGTTTACTAACACTGAATGTTCTTTGTCCTTTTGATGTATTTTTATATATTTTATTTCCTATTCTTTTTTTTTCTTTTCTTTTTTTTTATTAAGAGATCAAAATGGGTAGAATTACCAAAGTGTACCTCGGTTAGCCTACAGTTGGTAAAAAACAATTCAACACTTTAGAAACGAATCATATAAAAGAGGATCGACAAAATTAGTCAATTTCCAAGTTCGTAAAGTCCATCCCAGTATCTGTCGGATGCGAAAGACTTAGCAAATATTGATTCGTTATACTTCAATTTCAATTAACAACTGAAATAATGAAGTATGTTAGATGTGTATATTGATCAAAGCAAATATAAGTGGACAATCTTGAAACAACGCGTATAATCTATTTTGATTAAAAACACAGAATAAAAGAGTAAAAACAGGTCAATAATGTCACATACAGACAAGGATGGGCCAATAAAACCCAATTTTTTTTTTATTAACATGGCATTTTATTACCCATCAATATACAATTATATTACATACATTACTCTTTTGACACCATCCATAATTATATACACATTACACAGACAGTCCGTTGTGCTCTCAACTAGAGATCTGCTATAACATCACATGACATGACTAGAGTGGAACGAAATAATCAAACACTTACTTATTAATATATGCAATGTACAGAACTTGCGACTATCTATTAACATATTCCAACGTGGCTCCCCTTTGTTTTCTTAATATATCAATTTTGTTTTACAAGCAGTCATTTCCAAGGAAAAGATGTAATGCAAGATATCATACCTTTATTTATTTACAGTAATGATATTAATGAAATGTAAAAATGATAATAATAATCAGATGGTCCTAGCTATAGTGGAGCCTCTACAAAACATCATACGTAATTGTGCTTCATGTGATTTTATCATATTGCCATATCTTGGAAAAAAAAATCTCTGCTTTTCTTGAGAGTTGGAGTAAGAATGAGTATTTTTATTTAGATTATCTTTACTGATATGGTGGAGTCCGGAAGTCTGTTTGATCTGACTCCATTTCGTGCTCAGGTGTGTTTGTATTCAACGATTGTTACTCATTTATGTGAAGTTCAACATTTTAGTTTTCTCCCACTCTTTCCAAAAGACTTTACATTTCCTGTTCTAAAAATAAATTCTTATTAAAACTAAAGTATCAAAGCTCACGCACATGTTTTTAGCCATTATGCATACTCTTTGCCATGGAGACCTTCACACCTGAGTTTACAAAAATCTGGAAAAAATGTATAGTCAAGTGGCAAAATTAATGTTTATCTGAACACAAATGATTTTCATAAAACCTTATACTCATGGAGAATTTTGCTTCATCGAATGTGATCTTTTGTTTCAACTTACAGCACAAGAAAACGTAAATTTAAACATTGACATAAATTGTACATATAGTTAACAATTGTGTAAATCATGTATAATAGCGAAATATCTTATGTGTTAGTATTTATCAATAAACAGATACATACCGAAAGGAAATATTCAATATGTATATATACATATACATATATATATATATATATATATATATATATGTGTGTGTGTGTGTGTGTATATATATATGTATACACACACACACACATATATATATATATATATATATATATATATATATAATATGTGTGTGTCCATATATATATGTATATAGATAGATACATATACATGGAAAACATATATGTATTTATGCATAGTATATATCTATATCTATATAATTCTCTTTTTACAATAGTCCTATAATTTCAAATATAAACGGACCTATACCATGAATTTCATAAATAATTGAACCATATACAAGTAATTCATGAGTTTTCTGCTTTTACCTCATGTTAGAAAAACTATAAAAAAGATACGGATACAAATGATTGAAAAAAAAAGTAGCCTATCCTTAGCAACACAAATATTCTGACTCCTCAATATTAAAGTCAAGAACTATTCCATGATACATACATACAGTAGCTGATACATAAGCAGTATTTATCTTTAGCTTCAATGGTTGCGCATAATATGTAGTCGTGTTTGAACTGACATCTGTTTTGGTTAAACTCATATAAATTTGTATTTTTTGGCTTTTAAAGCAGTCAATACAACTAGGCCTTAGGAAGTTATTGAAATAAATATTGCACCATAGTTTTCTTTTATTTCCTAATCTATAAAGTCTAAATGAACTTCCCTTGTTTATTCCTTAATATGCAAATTCCTCCTACTGTTTAAGTTATTGATCTTCTGTATGAGAAGAATTTTATCATTAATAATTTTTTTCCGTTTTAGCAAGTTTTAATTAATTTATAACAGCTTTTTTTCTACGAGCATTTTTTTTTTTTTTTATTCATAATTAGATTTGTGGTTGGAAAGTAAGCAGATGATTCGAACCAATTATAAGCAATGTTTAACTAATGGAACTAATTCATTTTCTTGAGTCCTTATTCACATAAAAACGTTAGTTTGAAAAAGAAATAAGTCCTTGAATAAGAAAATATGATTAAATTGTCGAAAAGTACAAATTTGTAAACACCGTTTAAAAATTTCTCCTTAAATAGAGGATGTCTTAGAATTGCTGTTTTTTTTTTCAACTCGATCTAACAGAAATTAATAATATATCTTGAAGAAATATTTTCATTGAGTTACATAAGACACGAATATCAAAAATGGGTGCACACGAGGAAAACCAGGTCAAAATATCTTACATATGAACACGAAATAAAAATACAGATGGTATCCAGGTTAACAAATCTTACAGGAAATGTTTCAATAAATAAACTACAAATACAGAATGTACAAAAGAAATAACTAAAGTTAGGAGACTAGAAAATATACACATATGCATACATAAGTATTACATTCGTATGTGATTATCATAAAATCTTATGAAGGGATAAGCACTTTACAGCAATAGATTTATCCTATTAAGCAGCGTTAATGATTCGAAGAAAGGGATGAATATGTTTTAACATTTCTTTTCTTTTCGTCTTTGTCACAAATTCTATAAAGGATTTTTCTTGCAACATTTTATTTCATTGATTTTTCCCTGACCAACATAAATATAAGATACAGTACAAGATAATTAACATCTATGATAATTTTCAAAAAGTTAGGGATATCGTTTTCTGTTGCTCTGCTAACTTATCAATTTATGTTTTGAATGATATTTTTGTAATAAATCCTTTTTTTGAACAACCTTAGAATCTTTTTTAATAACTCTAACACAAAGGTATGAACGTGGAATATTGATTGGTTTAAAATTTGTCTTGTTCAGAAATGGGCTCTTGTTGTATCGGCAGCCCGTAGAACATGAGAATAGGCTACAAATCATTCTGAAAAAGTAATATTATAAGAAATCATATAAATCCATGAATAAATGGGTATTAGTTT
>NC_090750.1:35222204-35232204 GCF_036898095.1 Palaemon carinicauda | reverse complement strand
AAATGGGACCACAATGCTCGTTCTCTCACTCTCCTTCATAAAATCTTCCAAAGTCTCGCTTTTGATTCCCTTTTTCCGTGTCCTTCCTCCGTCTTCCAGTCCTCACCTATCCTCGGTCCATCATCTGTACTTTAGGGGAGCCACAGTTTTTCCATGACTTTTAAATCATTCATTTTATTGCGATTGTATTCAATACATTTTTTTCATACCTCCTTTCAGTTTACTTAAGTCTTATTATATGTAAACAGTCGTGTAAAGGTGTGATATTTTTTCGTGTTTTCGTACTAAAAGCGAAAACGTCTTTTGCAAATGTGTGCAATAAAAAGACCACTTCAAATCACCCATTCTTTATATGTTTATGTGATACGATGAATACCGTTAAGTTTATTTATGTGTCCATCGGCACTTTTATAAATAAAATGACTGCTTTAACTTTTGTCATATATTGATTAAATATATTCTGTCAGAGCATCCACCAAATTCAGTAATATTTTCAATGGTAGATTCAGTTCTTTCAGTGTAGTCTATACTTTCGACACTGACCTCTTGATTTTTAATGGTTTTTAGTTTAAGCTGACTTCGTGTCAGAATGGGCTTCAGCTTGTAAAAAGTCAGCACCCAGTCTCAACAATATTTTGAAGAGAATTAACTGGTGCGTTAAGATTGCGACTTATATGTAGAAGTTGGGTCTGAAAACAACGGCTGTTGAGGTTTGCCATTACGCTGTGGGTGCGGCGCGTGAGCCTGCGGAGGAAGCCGTGGAAAAGCCACCGAGGTGGGCAGTGGGGTATCTCCGGGCAAGGTAGTAGCTGCATCGTAGGCGGCAGTCACAGGCGGCAAGTGCGGCAGGTGTGCCCCTGGCTGATTGAGGTAAGTGACGATTCTCTTCAGCTCTTCGATGGCATTGGATTGCATCAGGATGAAGTTCTTTGCCAGAAGAAGTGTAGCGATTTTGGAGAGTTTCCTGACGGAGGGAGAATGAGCGTAGGGGATGACTGCCCGCAGTTCATCCAGTGCGTCGTTCAGGTCGTGCATCCGTCGTCGCTCCCGCGCGTTAATAGAAAGTCTCACGTGTTTCTGCTGACGAACTTTTTTATTGTTTCCGCCCAGGGCTCCTGGTGGTCCGACAGCAGCCGAGCGGCTGCCATCCTCATCACTGCAGGAACCACCCGTGCCATCGTCGCGGCCGTCTCGCTCTTCCTTGACGGATGACGGCGTTATCCGACCTCCTTCTCCTCCTCCACCAACCCCTCCTACTGCTGGGTCCTGATTCTCTATGTTACCTGTTATGTTGTGGTCCATGCTGGCCACCATACTGTGCTCGAGGGACGGAAGAACCGCCATGTCCCTCGGGATGCCTGGGTCGTCTCGTCCGCCAACTGTGATGTCCCGAGACATCATGTGTCCCCGGTTGAGTCCCAAAAGGTCATTCCTCAGGATCTGCATGGATTCTCGGGCAGAGACGTGATCCTCCCGAGAATGCTGTTGGTGATGGTGGTTGTGGGGATCTCTCGGGTAGTAAGGCGTGTGGGCGTGGTCGTGGTCTGGGCGTCTGTTGGGAGCCAGATGGGAGGGGCCCCTCATGTCACCGCCGCTACCCATGAGGTGTTGGACGCCCAACATCGCCGGGTAAGGGAAGGCGCTCATCATATCTGCGGTAAAAGACAAATCAAGCCATCAGTCCACGTAGAAGGTTGGCCATGGACTTGAATAACTTTTGTTAATATCAATAATTAGCATTTGAAATTAATAAATTCCATAAGCTTATGAAAGTCTCTATCCCATAGTCATATTTTTCAAACTACGTCTTTTTAATCTAATGTTAACAATAACAAAGAATTAGTAAACTTCTCAGGGAAATGTAGATCTCTTTTATGAATGATACGCAATGAATAAAGACTACCATTAGTCAGAAACAAATAATACGAGTTATGCTCAGAAATTCTAATATCTATATAGCTAGATCAAGGCATAGGAATAAATAGAACATTTCTTTGTGAAGAAAAAATGTAAATTATATAATTTTCAAAAGAATAGCGATTGCTCTGAAATGCAGAGAAAGGTCAATGGTGTAAAAAATTACGTTTCAACTTGTAAAAGAATTAATAATAATAATAATAATAATAATAATAATAATAATAATAATAATAACCCCGTCTTTTTCATATTCAATCTCAAAAGTTTCCAATCTTGATTTCCTAACGCTGTTTACTACGCTTAAGCAAGTATGCCCCAGACCGCAATTTATTTTAGCGATTATAGTCTTCGTTTTAATGGAGCAAATTATCGCTAACCTGGTTCTCACTGGTTTTCCGAAAAAGGAGACAGCTCAGTATATTTAGAGGTGCTTTATACATCGATACCAAATGAATTGAATATAAATATTAAGAAATGAGGTAACAAAGAATTAATAGATTTGTCATATAATAAAGAACACGAGCCCAGGTCGTAGACAACAAACAAGCTTTCAACGATTGAATTTTAATTTTCATTTTCTACCAGTGTTTCCAGAGCAAATCATGATAGTTCTATTACCAACATAGTGAAAATACAAAGTTAATCCATTCTGAAAATTGACAAAGGTTCAAGAACGGAAGATGGTATAAATCTGAGCTTGGCAGGGGAGTGAATTGTGCGAAGAACAGACAGGGATTGCACGTCTTCCCAGGCAACTTAAGACAGTAGGCTACAGTGTATTCTTCAACCTCATATGGCTTTTGAGCATGGTGCAGAAGACAAAACAATGAATGGTGGCAGAAATGAAATTTCGACTTACAATGATGAAACTAGAAATTTAGTAACTTTGTATCGATATAAAAAAAAAAAAGAGGATACATGACTTCTATCTATTTGAAACTGCCTTTAGAAATATTCTTATAAATGACATTTGTTTTTTAAATCATTGAATAAATTTTAATTGAAATGTTAAAAAGGAACAATAACACATAGATATTTTTCAAAAATGGCCTTATAAACCCCATGACATCAATGATGAGACCGACTTCAAGACATTTAAGCTGGCCGTACTTCCAATCTTGGATCAACACACAGGCTGTTCCTTCCATAATCCACCTCTGCAGATATATTTGCTTATGACTGTTTATAAACTTTTAGAACGTATGGAAAATGGATTCTAACTATCTCGGTAATAGCACTGTAATGATTCTCGATGAATATACTGCTCGAGAAAATAAGCAAAAAAATCACATGTCTGAAATCATGTGGGCTGTCTACGGCTCCGGCGGTTTTTTTTTTTTTTTTTTTATCACTTAATACATATATTTACTTAACTATGATCTCCTTTCTTAATACTTATATTCACTTCAGTTAACACTACTATATTTTCATATACATTGAGATTTTATTCCACTTTCTAACGGTATATTCAAACTTCTATAATTTTGTGGACATTCGAAAACAAAATTTTGGCCAATCAGTGGCTACTAGTGAAAGACAAATTTGCCAACTTAAGAAAAACAGGATTATTTATGGTAACTGTTTGCCAAATATAAGCCTATTTCCCGTTCGGATTATTCGCTGCTCTAAATGGTAAGATTTTCCAAAAAGTGTAAAGAAATCGATAATTCATGAGTTATTGTGACCTGATACTGAAAATAAATATAGCGCGCGAAAATTAGCATTATATCGTAAAAATAAAGTAATAATAATAATAATAAATCAGAACTAGAAATTCATATCTTATTTGCGATATACAAAACTTTTCGCTATCTTGATATCCAAGGCCGATCTGACCAAGTAACAGAACTAACTATAAATAACCTAAACAAGTAATTGCGGAGACCCAATCTCCTTATGCTGATCTACTAACGAAAATAATTATAGAATCAATCCACAATATGAAAGGAGTATTATATGGGGCTTTTGTATTTGCACATATTGTATATAAATTAATGTGACGATTTAGATATGAGTGATTTCGCCACATTATGAAAAATGGAAAAGAAAAAAAACAGAATTAGTACTTCAATGAGAGAGTGAACTAAGAAATATTTTGAGTTGTCGCCTGCAATAATAATTATTCTACTACGATCTAGCAAAATGAAAAACAGCGACAAACATACATTGTATAAACACCTAATATTATACCAATTTTTATTCTAATGGTACTCTAGTATGTATTCTCCTGACACCTGCTGAATAAAAAAATCGTATTCTAGTGCCATCTAGTATTCTAACTCGAACAAGATGTTCATTTATTTATATACTGGAAATTGAGTATGAATCTAAAGCTCACTCGTCGAGATTATTTGATTCAAAAGTCCCGTTATTAGTCTAAGCGAAATCGCTTTTATTTCATAACGTGGGTAGCCGAGGATTCTGCTTATAGGTTTACGATGAATCACCATACAATTTCTAATTATTCAATAGTAAGAAGGTAAGTATTATAATATTCCATATAATCTATAGAACGAAATTTTTTTTTTATAGCTATTATATCTTTATGATGATCCGTACCATCGGACCTCTATGGAATCTTTATGGATGTTCTGCTTCTTTCCTAGGAATTCTTACTCAAATGCATGGATTTCTTTAGTAGATTCCTATTCCTGCACAGAAAAGCTAATTGTATATTTAAAGACCGTTTGTTGTAAACCTCTATCAAGGGACTTTTTCCAAACACCAGTTTTCTTCAACTGCAACGGGTAACCAAAGAATGTAGTATACACAAATTGTCGTATATAAGAGCATAAATGAATAGAGATGAAGTCTCTCACTATGTTTCATGTAATATATCTCTTTATTATTTGATTTATATTTTCCTTGGCATTTTACAAAAGAACAAAATGGGAGAGAAATACGAGTGTTATTTTTGTGGAGAGAAATGGTGTATTTTTCTTCATAATAGTTAAGCTGCATACATCTTATCTTCAATATTTCAATTTATACAGTATTTCTTTTCGTTGGGGAGCATAGGGTATAGTAAGTGCAGGAGACGATGCAGTACGCTAAGTTCTCAGACATTTGGTATAGCAGGCCAATTCTTAACCCCTCAATTAAGCGCACTTGCCATTGATGCGTTGGCGTTTTTAAACTTCTATAGCTTTCAATATCACGCATTTCCCCCGAAAGCCTACCAGTTTTCCTTCTGCAGACGATACTGTCAGATTCATATTTCGACTCAATGTTAAGAGAGGTATATAAATCACTTCTAATCCATTTGATTCTGTTTTCTCATAAGTCTGTTTAAATTCATGTTTCACAAAAGTTATCCTTTCACTGAGAAAAAAATAGCAAAAATCTTGTGTATTTTTTCAGCAAACATTATAAAAGTCCTTTAACAACCATTCAATGAGGCTGCAGCAAAAGGGGAATTAGAAGCTGAGCATTAAGAAAAAACAGGTAACAATTGTATAATTGTCTAATCAACAAGCGCAAAGAAAATTTCGGAAAATTCAGGTTAGAGAAAATAATATAAATATTCAAAGAACACATTGACTTCAAATAATGAGGGGTAACGAACCACCAACAAAAACGGTTCTAGACAAGGCGTCAAAACTGGTTATGTAAAGTTATAGCGAAACAACCGCTGACCTCAAATTTGAGAAATATCTCAGTGGCTGCTTTGGACATTGAAGGATTGACGAGAGACAGAAATAAAAACTGCATTGTGCTCCCCCTGCAAAGTCTGCATGCGCTAAATATCTAGGTCTACCGCCATTTGTCATTGTGAGGTCATATAACCAATAGAGCAATAGGGTATGTGAGTATGTGTGTGCGTATTCTTATTATAGAACCAAGAACTACAATAATTTATGTATTTGTGAGCGTGATATGATTTTATTTCTGAAAGTAAAAGCCTGAATATTTTCTCTTTTCATCAAGACTGGGCCACCATTATTTACATGAAATATGCACGTGGTTCAAATATCAAACTTATACATTCGGTTATAAGAGTACCCAAATAATATGACTATATAACAATTCGTTAGAATAGAAATTTTATCTCGTAAATACTACCTGTTATTATTCCAAATTAATACATGATGCATAAAGCGTAAGATTAAAAGGCCATCACTGACATTTAACTGCTCACATAATATAATAATGCTTTTATCTAGTGGAGGGAAAATACAGAATTATGGTAATGAATCTGTATATATAGATATGTATACCTGCACAAACATAGGCCATGGAGATCTAAGAAAAAAAATATATATTTCAGAAAACATAATCTGGCTCTTAAGACTGATATACGTATAAGATATCTGTATAACAAACCGAATAGAATTAATAGAATAGCATCTTATTATGAAAACGAACGATGAATCTGATGTTTTGTAAAGATAAAAGCATAATATAATAACTACTTCGTGCTCTTTTTCCCTACCTGCCGTATTTACAAGTAGCGTTCGTCCACGAACAGAAAGTAAATAAACGAGATGATGAAAAGACAGATGAATAAAAAAAAAAAAAAAAAGTTTCTCCATATGGAAGATATCGAGATTGCTAACAAAAGGTAATCGCAAATATGTTTCCCAGTAGTAAAATCTGTGGAACTTTCGAAAGTTCAAATGTGTTTCAAATGCATGTCTATTGAAAAAGTTAACATGTTTATTTCCATAATTTATATATAACTTATTTATCTAACATTGTTACTGAACTTAATATCTTTTATTATTTTTTTCACCTGTTATTATAATTATTATTACAAGCTATGCTACAACCCTAATTGGAAAAGTAGGATGCTATAAGCCCAAGGGCTCCAAAAGGGAAAAATAGCCGAGTGAGGAAAGGAAATAAGGGAATAAATAAACTACAAGAGAAGTAATGAACAATCAAATAAAATATTTTAAGAACAGTGAAATTACATTAGATTTTTTATATATAAACTGTAACAACTTCAAAAAACAAAGGAAGAGAAATAAGATGAAATAGTGTGCCCGAGTGTACCCTCAAGCAAGAGAACTCTAACCCTAGACAGTAGAAATCATAGTACAAAGGCTATGACACTACCTAAGACTAGAGAACAATGGTTTGATTTTGGTGTGAGGTGCTTACCATAGCTAAAGGGTCTCTTCTACCCTTACCAAGAAGAATGTAGCCACTTAACAATTATAGCGTAGTAATTAACCCCTTGAGTGAAGAATTGTTTGTTAATATCTGTGTTGTCAGGCGTACGAGTAGCCTACAGAGGAGAATGTGGAGAGAATAGGCCAGTAAATTCGGTGTATGTGTTGGCACAGGAAAATGAACCAGAACCAGAGAGAGGGGGATTCAATGTAGTTGTCCTACTGTTTGGCCAATCAAAGGACCCAATAACTTTAGCAGTAGCATCTCAACGGGTGGCTGAGGCCCTGGCCAACCTACCACATATAGGTGTATATTTTAATTGTTACTTCTCTTTCCTTTCTGACCAGGGCTCCTTTCCCTGTTAGGGCCCTTGGCGTGTAAGATTCTGCTTTTCTAACTACGGTTGCACCTTGACTAGTAATGATAAAAATATTACTCCTAAACCTGAATAAAGAAGGTAGTTTGAACGCAAGGTGTTTGAGTAACATCAATCGATATTGTGATTTTAAATAAACTTTGGAAGCCAAACAGAGCACTGCGGCAGTGTGGTATAAACATCAAAAGCTACATTATTCATCATTGCACTGTAAACAAGAGAAAGAAATCCACTGTGACTCTTCAAAATGCTGACCACTTGGAATTAAACTAGGCTCAAATACATAACTTGTTATTTCATTCTCACCAGCGTAATAATATTTACCATTCTGCAATTCGGTTCAATGGAACTTACATACCAAACTCGTACTCTAAAAATGTCTAATGCGAATGTGTTCATATTTTGAATAATAATAATAATAATAATAATAATAATAATATTAATAATAATAATAATAATAATAATAATAATAATAATTCTTACATGAAAAAATAACAGGTAGTCCACGTTTAGACTATAATTATAGTGCAGTCCAGTCCGGGATGACCCTCTCTCTCACCAAAGGAGTCAAGTACGTTGCTATGAGTTTCTGCACGGTAGGCTCCATTAATTCTTATGTTATATTGGTCTATCTTACTATATCGCCATTATCTACCAGTATTATTGATAGTAATTCCTCAGAAAATATTTACTAACTTATCGATCGAATGACATATGACCTCCCGGTTCACTTACGTTAATTTACACCACCGATGTCTCCAATCCACGGTAGTGAATAATAATCTACAGTTCATGAGGAATAAAATGTAACTTTAATTCCCAGAGGATAAGATTATCTTCAATCCATTGACAAATAAATCTCCAAGCCTGGCCTAGGAGAAAAAAAAGGACGCTCGTTGGACACGACGATATAAATTCTTGAACATTATCGACATCATTCGACAACACCTTGATATTAGAAGTTGAACGATAAAGCGCTCTCTCAAGCATAAATTATTAGAATTTATTGATGAGCTAATGTGTTTATCTACTTACAATTTATCAATGAACTAATAGGCTCATTTACCTGTTTATTGTCTAAACAAATAATAATAATAATAATAATAATAATAATAATAATAATAATAATAATAATAATAATGATGATGAGGGCTGCCTCATTGGCGTTAATTTTATCAGACACCATTACTATTGCTGTCATCTTCCTCTTCTCAACGGCACTGCAATTAGCCAGTAACTGTGCTATTCTTATTCTTAGAGAGGATATATATTAATCAGCAATTGAATGAATTATTTACTTTAAAATAGTACATTGGCACATAAGCTTATGCACGAAGTCCAGGGGCTTTCCAGGGTTGGGGGTCAAGTTGCACCCCTTAATGCTTGAAATGCTTTGCAACTTGACCCCCCCCCCCATCCCCAACCACGACGAAGAAAGATTGAACACCGAACCCTGGAACACCACTGGACTTCGTACATAAACTTATGTGAAAATCTACACGTTTTTAAAGTAAAGAATTCATAACATTTGCTGATCAATATATATCCTCTCCAAGAATGAGAATAGGAGAGTTACTGGCTAATTGCAGTGCTGTTGAGAAGAGGAAGATAACAGCAATAGTAAAGGTATCTGATAAAATTAACGGCACTGAGCTAGCCATTATCTTCAATCAAACTTACATAAAAGAGGGTCTCCTGCCGAAATAATAATAATAATAATAATAATAATAATAATAATAATAATAATAATAAAAATAATAATAATTCTAAGGGAGAAAACTAAAATGGCTATAGTGATAGTTTATTTCTTCTAGAGACATTCCTTAACAGAAAAATAATGATAAGCGCATCGATACGAAAATATAGAACCAAAAGCAATATCAGTTGCAAAAACTTCCTCTCTTTATATCTAATAGCCTATCTATTTATTAATCGTCGAGCAGGATGTAAATAAAACTACCAGTAAGCCTATCAAAATGAACAAGAAGCCTTAGAGGAAAATAATGATTAAGAAAAGAATATATTTATCACAATATCCTTCATTGGCTATCGAGATGTGCACTGAAATCAGTTCTTCAAAATTCCACAAATCTGATGATAAAGTTAGAAAAATACATATTTAATTTTATTGGAGCAAACGGTTAATGTTCAGCATGTACAGAAATTGAACATAATATACGACATGCAATGGGCGAAAGAATAAGTTGTATCTATAGAATTATATCACATTATTAGCTATTACAGTTGTAGGATGGCCTGGAATTTTCTGAAAAAACTACCTGTATTTTTAAGCAAAGGTTGGTAAAACCACAAAACTACTAGAGGTAGTCGCCCCAGAAAGGAAATATAATTAAAAACACAGGAAAATTAAGAAAATTATTACGATATCCATATATAAAGCTACACTAAAAACATACGGACTTCAAGTCATAAATATAAGTCCTTATCTTACAAAGATTAAAAGGAGATAAAGTCAGTTTTTAATAATGAGATTCCGAAACCGTCAGGAAATCTCTATAATTACAAAGAAATCACACAACTATCAGAATTTTTTAATCAAGCAACTATTTACAGATCATGAATCATCTCACC